>NC_041383.1:282468675-282494787 GCF_002162155.2 Triticum dicoccoides | reverse complement strand
TACAGCTCACCCGCCCCTCACCTTTTCGTCAAGCTCGTGCCGGGCTCGCACATGGTCACGGCCGCGTCGACGTCGTGCTCCACCCATCGCTCTGGCCCCCCTTTTAACCCCTCTCCTTGTCCACACACACCCCAGGGTTTCCCTCTTCCTCTCATTGCCACCGTCAGGTGCGAAGAACCACCAGATCCACCGCAACAGCTCCGTCCAGAGCACACCTGAGAGCGTGACCTCGTCGCCGGCCTGCTCTCCGGCCACCCCACCTCGTAGACCGTGTTCTTATTCTTCCTCGTCGTCGTCTTCTTCCACGACGTCGACTATGGTGCCCCGGACGACAAGTTCCTCGACGTCCTCTGCTTCCATCTTCCTCTCGGTCAGGACCGCGCCAAGGTTCAGAGCTCCACTTCGTCGCTGCCGGCTCGTCTCCATCGACCACATCGTGTCCTTGGGTGAGCTTGGTAACGCACCTCCCTCTCCCATCCATCCCATGGCATGTAGGCACCCGTAGGACTCAGCCGATTCATGTCTTCCCCGCGCTCGCAGTGCTCCGGCGATCTCTGAATTTATTTGTGCGAAGTACTGTTCTACCGTAGCGTGCTTGCGTGTCCCCGCTCTGGATCCCCTCTGTCGTGCTCCCGCAGCTCGCTCACGCTACACGTTCGCGTCTCGCGCGCACCCTTCAAGCCTCCCGCAGCTCCGTCGAGTTCCTCTGCCGCTCGCTACGCCCGACACCATCTCTGTTCCGCTCGTGCCCGAGAAGACGCGCACGCGTGACACCACGAGCAGCAGCCACGCGCTCCCGCGCCTTCACATGTTCCCGCACGCCCGCCGGAGTCCCTATGCCCCGCTGGTTGCCGCTGTTGCCCTCGCCGGCGCCGTCGTCTTCTCTGTTTGTAACAGAGGAGCTCGATCTGGTGTCTCTCTAAAAAGGGCCGAACCCTTTTCTTTATCAGTAGTACCTAGCTAGCCCAGTGGTTGAATATGAAAACCCGCACCAGGGAGACCCGGGTTCGATCCCTCGCGGGTGCATAAATCCTTCCCCCCTCTTCTTTTCTGTTTACTTTGCACCGTGTGTGTGTGTATGACAGGGTGGCCCCACCTGTCATCCTCCCATAGCCCCTTGTTTTCCTTTTCTTTTATTCCCAGTGAATATTCTATTTCTGGCAGATGGAATCTATCCATTTCGGGCAAGTCCATTTCGGGATGTTTCCAAATAAGGAAAATGCCAAATCTGTCATATTCCATTTAGGGCAGGGTTTAACTTAGTGCACTTGTGAATATTTTTCTACAGCAACCCCAACATATTATATATGTTTTTGGGGTAGAAAAATCCCACCAATCCAGTGGTGGCATTAGTTTCTGCATTTGAGAAAGTTCATGAACATGTCATTTTACATCATGATGTTGTCTTGTCATTTTTGTGTGGTTTATTTCAAGCATGCTATGAGGTTGTTTTGCACAAGTATAGCTTCATTTTCATGTCTACTTCATGCTAGTACTTGTTCCATGCCATGACATGCCTGGTAGTGAGTTAATCAAGCTTGTAAAGATGCCATGTTGAATCTGTTTCTGCTATGTCTAGTATTTTCACTAAGTCTATAGAAACTGTTATCTTTTGCAATATTGCCATGCTGTTTTAGTCATGCTCTAGTGGTTTATAGATTGAGCTCAGTGTTCATGTTTCGTAGAGCATCTCCTGTACATCGCTGCTATGCATTTTGTTTATATGTTTGGGTGCTATAGCTTATTTATACTTTGCATCCAAGTGGCCATGTTGCTGTTTTAAGCAGTTTGCATCATATCCTGTCTTGATTGTCATTTGCAAACCGTGCATCCGAATCCGGTGATTTTATATCGATTTCAACCGAAATCATCTCATCTTTCCAGCGGCATACTTGGTTGGCCAAGTTGATGCCTTGTTCGTCCTTTTTCCTCCCGAAGCACGCATATGCATTGCATATCACATCTCGCATATCATGTCATGTATTGCATCATGTTGCTTGTGCATTGCACCGTGATTTATTGTGGTTCCTTTGCTTGTGTTCTTGCTTTGGGTAGAGCCGGGAGATGAGTACGTGCACGAGGAACCTGTTGAGAACGCTTACAAGGGTCAAGCCTTCGACAACTCTGAGAACCTTGCAGGCAAGATGACCATACCTTCGATATCACTTCTATGTTTGCTTGCTAGTACTCGCTCTATCGCTATGTTAGCTCTACTTGCCATTGTTTATCATGCCTCCCTATTGCTATGTCAAACCTCTAACTATCCTGTCCTAGCAAACCGTTGTTTGGCTATGTCACCGCTTTTGCTCAGCCCCTCTTATAGCGTTGCTAGTTGCAGGTGAAAATGAAGTTTGTTCCTGGTCGGAACATGGATATTTTGGGATATCACAATATCTCCTGTTTAATTAATGCACCTTATATACTTGGTAAAGGGTGGAAGGCTCGGCCTTATGCCTGGTGTCTTGTTCCACTCTTGCCGCCCTAGTTTCTGTCATACTGGTGTTATGTTCCTTGATTTTGCGTTCCTTACACGGTTGGGTGATTTATGGGACCCCCTTGATAGTTCGCTTTGAATAAAACTCCTCCAGCAAGGCCCAAACTTGGTTTTACCATTTGCCACCTAAGCCTTTTTCCCTTGGGTTTTCGCGAGCCCGAGGGTCATCTTTATTTACCCCTCCCGGGCCAGTGCTCCTTCGAGTGTTGGTCCAACCTGAGCGATGTCCGGCGCCCCTTGGGCAACCAGGGTCTATGCCAACCCGACGTCTGGCTCATCCGGTGTGCCCTGAGAATGAGATATGTGCAGCTCCTATCGGGATTTGTCGGCACTTCGGGCGGCTTTGCTGGTCTTGTTTTACCATTGTCGAAATGTCTTGCGAACCAGGATTCCGAGACTGATCGGGTCTTCCCAGGAGAAGGTTTATCCTTCGTTGACCGTGAGAGCTTATGATGGGCTAAGTTGGGACACCCCTGCAGGGTATATTATCTTTCGAAAGCCATGCCCACGGTTATGAGGCAGATGGGAATTTGTTAATGTCCGGTTGTAGATAACTTGACACTTAACCTCTTTAAAATGCATCAACCGCGTGTGTAGCCGTGATGGTCTCTTCTCGGCGGAGTCCGGGAAGTGAACACGGTTTGAGTTATGCTTGACGTAAGTAGTTTCAGGATCACTTCTTGATCACTACTAGCTTCTCGATCGATGTGTTGCTTCTCTTCTCGCTCTCACTTGCGTATGTTAGCCACCATATATGCTTAGTGCTTGCTGCAGCTCCACCATATTACCCCTTTCCTACCTATGAGCTTAAATAGTCTTGATCTCGCGGGTGTGAGATTGCTGAGTCCTCGTGACTCACAGATTCTACCAAAACAGATGCTGGTGCTGAGGAAACCAGCGTAGATGGCGCAACTGAGCTGAAGTGGGAGTTTGATGAGGTCCTTGGTCGTTACTATGTATCGTTTCCAGATGATCAGTAGAGGTGCCCAGTCGAGACGATCGGGGATCTAGCATTTGGGGTTGTCTTCTTTTCATTTGAATTTGACCGTAGCCGGTCTATGAATGTATTTGAATGATGTATGATCTTAATTTATGTATTGTGTGAAGTGGCGATTGTAAGCCAACTCTCTTTATCCCATTCTTGTTCACTACATGGGATTGTGTGAAGATGACCCTTCTTGCGACAAAACCACCATGCGGTTATGCCTCTAAGTCGTGCTTCGACACGTGGGAGATATAGCCGCATCGTGGGTATTACACAAGGTCAACAAGATATTGGTGGATGACGCGGCCGGGTTGAACCTGATTTCCCCAGAGGTTATCAACAGGCTTCAGATAGCAGAAGAGGAGCTAGAGGTCACCGACACATTTCAAGGAGTTAATCCCAGTAGGAGTCATCCTAAGGTAAAGTTCACGTTGCATGTGACCTTTGAAGGAGAATTGAACTATCGGACAGAAAAGATTGTGTTTGATGTGGTCGACCTCCCCTTGCCATACAATGGGATCCTTGGACGACCAGCCCTGGCCAAGTTCATGGAGGCATCCCACTATGCCTACAATACCTTGAAGATGTCTGGGCCACTTGGGATCATTTCCATCCTATCGGATGAGAAGGACGCAATCATTTGCGTGGATAAGATGTACCGAGACGCGGTCGTGGCAGAGGCAACGACAGCAGCAGTTCCCATCAAGGGAAGCAGAGAAAAGAAGAAGGATAGCAAGGAGTCTGGAAGGAATCCGGGAAGCATACCTCTTTGGAGTGTGCTGCGCATGTTGATGATTTGCTCGAGAGTTCCAACAGCAAAAGGACCAAGGTTTCTGCTCCACAAGTGAAGAAGGTCTCGACAGGGCTGGCTGGCGTTGATGGTACCTTCACCATCAGCACTACCCTCGATGACAAATAGGAAAGCAAGCTTGTTGCCTTCCTGCGGGCGAATATCGATGTGTTTCCTGGCAACCATCTGATATCCCCAGTGTTCCCAGGGAGGTAATCAAACACCACCTTGCTATCTGCCCACACGCCAGACCTATAAATCAGAAAGTCCGGAAGCCGGCCTTGGAGAGGCAGCAGTTTATTGCAGAGGAGATCAAGAAGCTTGATGCAACTGGATTTGTCAGAGGAGTGCTACATCCCCCTTGGCTAGCAAATCCAGTGATGGTCCGGAAGGCTAACTGGAAATGGAGGCTTTGCATAGATTTCACAGATCTCAACAAGGCTTGCCCGAAGGACCCATTTCCCTTGCCGTGCATCGATCAGTTTGTGGATTCCACTTTAGGCTGTGATTTGCTTTCCTTCCTAGATGCCTATTCTGGATATCACCAGATCTTCATGTCCAAGGAAGACGAAGGGAAGACCTCATTCATCACCCCATGTGGTACGTACTATTTTATCAGTATGTCATTCGGATTAAAGAGTGCCAGGTCTACTTTTGCAAGGGCAGTCCAGATTGGGTTTGAGCCACGCTGCACAGAAACATTGAACCTTATATGGATGACATTGTGGTCAAAACCAAGGACAAAGCAACTCTTATCCAGTATTTGGAGGAGACGTTTGCAAATTTGTGCAAGATCAACTTGAAGCTCAACCCAGAGAAGTGTGTGTTTGGCGTTCCCTCCGGGAAGCTACTGGGTTTCTTTGTGTCCCATCGGGGGATCGAGGCCAATCCCGCAAGATCAAAGTCATTGAGTAGATCCAAGCGCCAAGGACAGTTAAGGATGTGAGGCGTCTGACGGGATGAGTTGCTGCGCTAAGCAGATTCATCTCTAAGTCTACCAAGCGCGCCCTCCCATTCTTCAAAATCTTGAAGAAGGCAGGACCCATGAAGGCCTACTTATCTTCTGTGCCCACCTTGGTCGCTCCCAAACCACAGGAGCCATTGCTGCTGTACTTAGCGGCAACCAACCAAGTGGTTAGTGCGTCCTTGGTGGCACAGCGGGAAGTGGACAAGGTAGAGAATGAGCAAGGACCAGCAGAGTCAGATAAGGATCAGGACAGAAGTGAGCACGACAGCGATGGCAACCCCAAGGACACGGCAAGGAAGAAAATGGTGCAACGCCCAGTGTACTTCGTCAGTTCCCTATTACAGGGGGCTCGATCGTGGTACTCTAATGTGCAAAAATTGATCTTTGGTCTCATCATGGCCTCAAGGAAACTGCGCCACTACTTCCAAGACCATGAGATTACAGTTGTCACTCGCTTCCCGTTGCAAAGGATACTTCGAAACCTTGAGGCTACTTGCAGAATAGTGGAGTGGTATTTGGAGTTGTCCAGTTTTGATCTGAAGTTTGAGAGCACATCAACAATCCATAGCAGGGCGTTGGCAGAGTTTATTGCAGAATGGACGCCAACCCCTGATGAGGAAGTGACATCAACAGTTATCCCCGGCAAGGAGGCACCCCAAGAATGGATCATGTACTTTGATGGTGCCTTTTCCCTGCAAGGTGTAGGGGCTGGCGTGCTTCTTGTTGCACCCTCAAAGGAGCACTTGAAGTACATTGTGCAAATGCATTTTGCCCGGGAAGAGGCAACCAACAATATAGCAGAGTATGAAGGGCTCCTTGCCAGGCTCAGGATTGCCGCAGAATTGGGATTAAGAAGCTGATTATTCGAGGTGATTCACAACTTGTGGTGAGAAAAGTCAACACGGATTATCAAAGTCCATTAATGGAGGCATACATTGAGGAAGTGAGAAGATTGGAGGAGCGCTTTGACGTATTGCAAGCAGAGCACGTACCCCATGCAGAAAACAACATAGCTGATCATCTGTCAAAATGTGTTGTGCAAAAGCTTCCTGTGGAACCAGGAACTTTTGTTCTCCATCTTACTCAGCCCTCTGTATCCCTAGAAAAAATGGCCCGAAAGAGGAGAAAGATGGACTCCAGTAAGCATCTCCTGGTAGAGCCTCATGCTCCTAGCAGGGACCCTGCTCGAAACTCACAACTTGCCGGGACCACGGCCCCCGCAGACGAGGAGTGTGCCCCCGTAGTTGAGGAGGTGCCACTAGTCCGAATTGCCGAGCCTCAGGCTTCACCTTGGGCAAGGCACATAGTCCACTTTGTCCAAACCAGAGAACTCCCTAATGACCAAGATGAGGCTGAAAGAGTACATCGGAGGGCCAGTATGTACCGGTTTGTCAATGACACTCTATACAGAAGGAGGCCCAACGGTGTGAAATTGAAGTGCATCTGTCAGGAAGAAGGAAAGGAACTGGTGGCTGAGACACACAGAGGCATGTGCGGCTCCCACATTGGATCAAGGGCATTAGTTGGGAAAGCATTTCGTCAAGGATTCTATTGGCCCACAGCCCTCCAAGATGCGGTCGAGCTAGTCACGAAATGTGAAGCCCGCTAGTTCCATTCCAAGAATATCCACCTGCCTGCCGAAGCTCTTCACACAATCCCTTTATCATGGCCATTTTCTGTCTGAGGGCTCGATATCCTCGGTCCTTTTCGCCGAGCAATCGGGGGCTTTGAATTCTTGTTGCCATCGACAAGTTTCCAAAGTGGACAGAAGTGACTCCCGTGAGAAAGGTGACTGCTCAACCAGCTATCAAGTTCTTGAAAGAACTGGTGTGCCGTTTTGGAGTTCCGGCAAGGATCATCGCCAACGACGGTACCTAGTTCGTGAGTCGCGCCTTCACGCAATATGTTCCCACCCTCGGAAGCAAGGTCTCATTTGCCTCTTTTGCTCATCCCAAGAGCAATGGGCAGCTGAGAGGGCGAATGCTGAAGTGCTGCAGGGACTCAAAACAAGAACCTTTGATACGCTGTGGAAGCACTACAGGCGGTCGATCGATGAGCTACCGATAGTCCTTTGGTCCCTCAGAACGACACCAAATCGGGCTACTAGGCAGACTCCCTTTTCCCTGGTCTATGGTGCGGAAGTAGTTATCCCCACGGAACTCATTTACGGGTCGCCCCGAGTGCTTCCCTATGATGAAGTAGTGCAAGATCTGCACTGGCGTGACGATGCTGTGCTACTTGAGGAGAACCATCTCTGGGCTGCTAAGCGTGGTGCACGCTATCAGCAAGCCCTGCACCGCTATCATAGCTGCAGGGTTCATGCCTGGTGTTTTGAGGAAGGCAACCTTGTAGTTAGGCGGGTTTAGTTGGCCAAGGGTACAAACAAGTTGACACCGAAGTGGGAAGGCCCTTACCGGGTAGTACGAGTCACCAGACCTAGTGCAGTCCGTCTAGAGATCGGAGATGACATTCAATTGCAAAACTAATGGAATATTGAGCATCTCCGCAAGTTCTACCCGTAAGGCGCGCCCGACGGCCACCCATTTGTACAGGCCTTGCTTCAGTTGCATGTAACCCCTTGTGCAAAGCCAGAGCGATGACCTATGCACTAGAGAAATAAATGAAGCGCTGGGGGGCCCCAACCAAGTTGCATGCATGCATAAGCATTCCAAGATCATTTGCATAAGCATTCCATGAGCATCTACATATGCATATAGATAGGATTGCATCCTGCATCATTCTCATCTGCATAAAGTTACAGGTTCCTGCCGTGAACTTGGTTTCTACAAGGAGATGAGAACATGGACCAGCACTGTGATCCCCGGCAAGCCAAATTGATAAGTTCTACCTCTTGTCCATAAGTATCCTGTAAGCTAAAACTTGTGCATGAGAAAGCTTCACCACTCTTTGAAGCTTAGGTGCTCCAACTTTTGGCTAGAATGTTGCTTCAGCCTAGGTGGTCACAGTGGCCTTTGCCGAGAAAGAGTCAGCAGGGGGTTGGTCCCTCTATTCTGTGCCCGGTAGACTCCGGTCCCCGGCAACGAAATAGAAAAAGGGTACCGGCAGCATAACCTACCGGGGAAGGCTCGTTTATTTAACTAAAGAGGCATCCCACCTCTGCATGGACGTACACATGCACGAGTTCTCGGGAAGGCCCATATTTTTCATTAATATGCTGATTATACAATTACAAGCCTTACAGAACACATACATGGACTTGAGGGATTACATTATTTGAATTAAAATTTGGCAAGTGCCTACAAGTTTAAGATTGAAAAAGATAAGTGACCCGTAATACCTTTTCTTGTCCCTCTCCTCCCAGGCACGATAGGTGAAGGCAAAAGGGCAAAAGGAGCGCCTGGGCAGGAGCCCAGGCCAACCCTATTGGTCCCCAGGAGGGGTAGCCCGGTGGGGACGGGGAGACACCGACGAAGGCGACGATAAAGAGCATAGCGAAGATGACCCCCCATCCACCATCACCAGAGCCAAGAGGAAACGATAGGGCTAATGGAGCTGCAGCCCGAGAGGAAGCATGTCGGGGTCCAGCTGGAGGAAGCCAAGGAGGGAACCATCACCACCTCTGCATCCAACTTCCCGGCAATCACCTTGCCGGGAGAAAACGCAGGGGTAGATGATGGTGCTGGCACGCAATGGAGGTGGTGCTGGAGGGTCAGCCAGAGTCAGAGTTGTCGTCGCCAGCATTGTCATTGCCGTCACGGTTCTCCTCGTCGCTGTCGCTCGAGGAGGAGCTTTCGTTGTTGGTAGAGCTCTCCGCGCAGCACCCTAAGTGAATTCCTGAGCGCCCGAAGATCTTGATGGAGAGAAGGCCCCTCTCCATTAATTTGAAATGGAGAATGTGCCCCTCCGACAAGCTATGGGCACGAGCAAAGGTCTTCCAACCACAGCAAAGGTACCTAACATGAGGAGCAGGGAAGTAGACGTCAACCCACATGCCGCCGTTCCCACATCCCCTCATGTGAAACCTCAAAGCGTGTGGCGGATCAAGCTCCATTTCTCGTGCGAATAAAGTAGGAAGACGAAGGTGGCCGCATAGAGGCTTGTACAGCCTGATGACGAACTCCTAATGCTGATCTCCAACATGGCCCTCCATCCAGGGGGAGCCATCGGCGGGGGCGCGGCCAGAGCTCCACCCCGTCCTCCCCTCTCTCGAGCACCATGGCGGCCACGGCCTCGGCCCCTCCCTCCACCCCTCGCAGCAGGCTCCAACGCCACGGGGTTGAGAGGAGGGGGCACGCTATCGAGCAGAAGCCCTCGCCACCGTTGCTGGAACACCACCACGCCATCGCCTCTCACCATGGCGAGCAACGGAAGACTATGGGGAGAGAAGGAGAAGCATGTGCGATGGAGATGCAACATTTCTACCCTCTTTTATAGAAGGACGAGGCCGGGGGCTGGCCTCTTGTTCAGAGGGCGGCCGCGTCGCTCATCCAATACAGCTTCCCTGCCCATCCAGAGGCGTGGGGAATCAGGACTGACCCGCTACCCCAACCAGCGACGCCTGATTTCCAGCCATGGCACTCACACCCGTGCCCTCCGCATCCACCACCTACCCTTCGTAATGCATGAGGTACACATGGAGGATGAGCCCGAAGCATGGAGGCAAGTGGGCTGGCAGTTTTCACCCCGTGATCATGGGATACAAGCACCACATGGGCCACGATCTGAGTTTTTCTGTAATGTTGCTCACAATGCGCGGGAAAATCCGAAACTGGCCCAGACTCAATATTATTGGAGAAGCAAAGAAGACATGAAGGGGCCAGCCTCTTTATCGCCCCTGCCTATGCACTCATTAGGTCCTACCCCGACGACGCCCGGCAGTGCGATCAGGGCAGGCCTGGGGGCTTCTGTTGGTGCAACAGACCCTGGGTATGTTTCCCTGACTGTTCACAGGCGCGGGAACAAGATTATGGCATCAGGCCATGCCGAAGAACAAGACACCAAGATCTTCAAAGGACCAGCATGAAGAATAAGAGGACCAAGATCAAGCCAGAGAAGCCAGATACCACCAGGAGAAAAACCTTCCTTGCCGGGCAAACAGGCTTGGCAAAGGTAGAGCCACCCACGGAAAAAAGTGACCAAGACGTCTAGGCAGGGCCTGCCGAGACTCGCGGAGGACAGAAACACCTCATCAACCACTCCCCCACGACCCACGTCATGGATCAGTGCGGTGTCAAGCCGCAAGATGATTAAGTGGCAACCATTCGTCACATGGCAGCCCCTTTCTATAGGAAAACCTACAGATGACACCCGTCTCGCGATGTGTCAAACAAGTAGGCATGCAGCTGGCAGAATAAGCCCGGGAAGGCTTGCCGGGTGAGCAACAATGTGAGGTTGAGTGGCGCATTTAATGCGCCCTGTCAGCCTGTAGAGGGTTAGGTATGATAGCACTGATTGTTATCTTATCAGTGTATAATGACTGATTTTCCATTGCACTGATTTGCCATTGGGGTGACCCCTTAACCTATAAAAGGAGGCCCATGGCAACTATAGAAGTGGCTGGTTGGGCTAGCGAGGCTGGAAAGTTAAACGCCCATATGCGCGTAGCCACTGCCGCCCGTGCCGAGCAAGTGTACTCACTCCACCACCACTCTTCCACCATCAATCCACCAAAGCAGGAGTAGGGTTTTACTCCTCGGGGTGGCCCGAACCTGGGTAAAATTGCTCGTGTGATCCCTGCCGTGCTGCCCCATGCTCCTCTGCTCTTTGTGCAACACAAAATCCCCCTGCCAAACCAGCAAGGGGCCGCTTGGTCCCATAGGTGGTCATGGTTTCCCGCGGCATTGTGCAAAAATCAAAGTTCACCAAATGCAAAAAACCTTTTTGACAATTTTTTTGGAAGAAAAGACGCACTAGAAGCTTCATGGGAGGGCCAGAAGAGCCACGAGGGACCCCCTAAGCACAAGGGCGCGCCAGGTGGGGCTGGCTCGCCCTGGTACCTAGTGGACCCCTCGTGGCCCATCTTCATGTGATTCCAACACTGAAACCACCCTAGAAATAACCCTAGATCAGATGTTCCACCGCCGCAAGCCTCTGTAGCCACGAAAAACAAATCTAGACCCTGTTCCGGCACCCTACGCGAGGGGGAAATCATCACCGGAGGCCATCTTCATCATCCTGGTGGCCAACATGATGAGGAGGGACTAGTCCATCCTCGGGGCTGAGGGTTTGTACCGGGTACCGGTAGCTATGTGTTATCTCTCTCTCTCTCTCATGTTCATAATTTGGCACGATCTTGATGTATAGCGAGCTTTGTTAATATAGTTGGATCATATGGTGTTTCCCCCTCTCGAGTTGTGATGAATTGAGTTTTCCCTTTGAGATTCCCTTATATCGGATTGAATACTTTTATGGATTTGAGAGAACTTGATATATGTCTTGCTATATGAATACTTGTGGTGACAAATGGGTATCATATTGATTCAATTGATATATGTTTTGGAACTCAACTCACAGATTCCCGAGGTGACATTAGGGTAATCTATGCATAGGGGTTGATGCACGTTTTCGTCCTTGTTTCTCCAATAGAAATCTTGGGGCACTCTTTGATGTTCTTTTTGTTGGATCGAGTATTATGACTCTGATAGTGTTTGATGCATATCATATAATCAACTCATGGATACTCGTGGTAACATTGGGGTATCTAGGTGACATTAGAGTTGGTTGATGTGCATCCTTTGGTGTTATTTTAGTACGAACTCTAGGACTGTTTGTGACACTTATAGGAATAGCTCAAAAGACCGATCAGAAAGAATAACTTTGAGGTGGTTTCATACCCTACAAACAATTTCTTCTTATGTTATCCGCTAGATAAGAACTTTGGAGTGATTCTTCATCGCATGTTGAGGGATGGTTATATGATCCAATTATATTAGCATTGTTGAGACATTGCACTAGCGAAAGTATGAGCCCTAGGCCTCATTTTCAAGCATTGCAATACTGTTTGTGCTCACTTTTGTTACTTGCTACCTTGCTATTTTTTTTGTTACTATTACAAAAATCAATATCTACTATCATTACTATACTTGTATCACCATCTCTTCGCCGAACTAGTGCACCAATAAAATTTACCATTGTATTTGGTGTGTTGGGGACACAAGAGACTCTTTGTTATTTGATTGCAGTGTTGTTTGAGAGAGACCATCTTCATCCTATGCCTCCCACGGATTGATAAACCTTAGGTCATCCACTTGAGGGAAATTTGCTACTGTCCTACAGAACTTTGCGCTTGGAGGCCCAACACGATCCTACAAGAACAAGTTGTGTACTAGACATCAAGCTCTTTTCTGGCGCCATTGATGGGGAGGTGAGTGCTTGAAGGTATATCTTTAGATCTTGAAGTTGAATCTTTTAGTTTCTTGTTTTATCACTAGTTTGGTTTATAAAAAGAAAACTACAAAAAATGGAATTGAGGTCGCCTCATATTATCCTTCTTTATAATGTCTTTTTGAAAATGATGGAAAGGAAAATTGTGCTCAATTTATAGAAGAAGAATTCAATAAAATGTTTGGCATAAATGATGAGCATGATTGCAATGTTGTCAGTATAAATTCTATGAATATCCAAAATACTAATGATGATTGCACTAGTCATGATAAAAATGTTTCTTTTAAGCATGTCAATTATGGAGTGCATAAAGTTTGTGAAGACGTGTCTAAACCCACACAAGATGTGGTGAAGAAGAAGAAAAGAAGAAAGTGTAGAGGTAAAAGGTATCTCTCCCAAATAATTTTGCTCCTATTATTGTTGTGCATCATGAAAATGAATCAAAAATAATTGTGAAAGATAATGCACTTGATGATGATATTGCTTCTTTGTCTTATGGCACATTGTCCGGAAGAAATATTGATGATGATTTTGTTATGCCTATTGCTTGTTGCGATGATTATGATTGGGAAGATAATCATACTTCTTATAACCTTGAAAATCTTTTTGGCACCAATTTGGGAAATTATGATGATAATAATTGTTATACTATTGGTGCTATTCATACTATTAATGATGAGACTGATAATGCTTATGATATGTCTAGCCACAAGCTTGGGGATGCTATGTTTGATGAGAATGACATGTTTGAGAATTTATTTGCTGCAATTAATGTTTGTCCCAAGCTTGGGATGCTATGCTTAATGAAGATGATCTTTTTAGTCCCCCTACTTTGAATGATCAAATTAGTTATGATGATTGCATGCCTCCTATTTATGATGATTGCAATATTTATGAAAGTGGGATTGGAATACCACTATTTTGGAGGGTGTTGAATTTTATTATAATGATAAAATTGGATTTGGAGAGGTCATGACTTTATTTAGTGATGATTCCACTATTTCGGAAGAGGTTTCAATTGACTATGAGAATAAAGTTGCTACTTATGATGATTATTGTGATGATACTTATGTTATAAAAAGTAGTGATGATTATATTTATAAACTTTTTATAATTATGCTTACCCTTTTTCTGAAAATTACTCTTTTAGTGTGGAAACAATTTATAGTATCCGAGTTTCATATGATACTCCCACTTTTACGAATGAGAAAAAATTTGCTTATTGGAGAATAATAAAAATTCTATGCTTGTGGATCATGAAAGGAATGATTTGTGTGATTGAATTTTTCAAGTTTGGGGTGAGATGTCAATATGAGGAGAATAAGGAGTGGCAAGACCTTAAGCTTGGGGATGCCCAAGGCACCCCAAGGTAATATTCAAGGAAGACCCAAGTAACTAAGCTTGGGGATGCCCCGGAAGGCATCCCCTCTTTCGTCTTCAATATTATCGGTAACCTGAGTTGGAGCTATATTTTTATTTGTCACATGATATGTGTTTTGCTTGGTGTGTCATTTTATTTTATTTGTATTTGTGTGCTGTTATTTAGAACAATGTTTTGTATCTTTTACTTCAATAAAAGTGTCGGTGTACTAGAGTAGGGGTACCTTAGTATCCCGAACTTGTGCACGGGCAGTTGCAGCGCCCCGCGGCAAGGCTTGCCGGGCGACCGCCAAGGTCCTCCATGGTTCCCTTGGAGCCATTCAAGAACAAAGTATTTAAACTCAGGAGACAAGGCCCCGGCAAGAGGAGCTTGCCGAGAAGGCCAACCAAGGCATCCCAAGGAACTTGCCGCGACGCGCCACGCGTCCCGGCAAGGCAACAAGGCCCCGGCAAGAGGAGCTTGCCAGGAAGACCAACCAAGGCATATCAGGGCCCGGTGAGCGACAAGCTTCCGGACCCGACAAGACAACGGCCGCGGCAAGGCGCTTGCCGCGGCAGGCGGCCACTCTGTGCCCACGCTCCAGCGCATCCACCAACGTGTCGCTCTGGGGGCCTTTCCAGGCGCGCGTGGCGGGAGGCCGTGCAGCCAGTGGTGCGCGGTGGCATGCGAAGCTGACAAGATCGCCATCGTGGCGAGCGGTGGCGCCCCTAACGGTCCTTTTCTGCACTGTTTGGGCGACACAGACGGGCATTTAATGCCCTTGTCCCCTGCCGTCAGGGTTAGGTAGGAAACACTGTACAAATAACTGTACCAACCACCTCGCTTTTTACATTTGTACCCTTGTTTACGTTGCCACCTGTCGGTGACCCCTTGAGCATATAAAAGGAGGCCCATGCGCAACGTAGAGGGGGTTCGACTCATTCAGAAACCAGAGAAACACATAGCTCTCTCGAGCAAGAACATAATAGAATCAGACAAGCAGCAGTAGGAGTATTATCTCTCCGGAGAGCTCCGAAGCTGGGTAAACTGCTCGTGTGCTTCGCCTCGATCTGCTCTTCGTGCGACCTCCGCCCCCCAGCCGAACCGAAAGGGGCTCGGTCCGCCGGCCCCATAGGTGTTCGTGGATCAGTTTCCCCGACATCTTTGGCGCGCCAGGTAGGGGGCGTCGAGGCTGTGTGAACCTGATCCGGCGTTCACACGAGCTAGATCTTCATTTTCTTCATCAACATGCCACCGAAGAAGAAGGCTTCGGAGGCAGCAGTTCCGTCCACGTCGATCCCACCGCCACTGGAGCAAACGGGTGGTGGGGTAGACGTCGGCGGAAGGACGAACGTCGACGAGGAAGCTCACGACGCTGCCAGGCCCAAAGGCAAGGCGGCGCAGACCTCGACGTCCGCACTTGTTCCGCGCCCATCTCAGGAGGCGCAGGACCGACAGCGTCATGGTACTCGCAGTACCATACGTTTGTTGGGCCAAGATCAAGCTGGTGGATCCCTGGGCGCTCAAGACCAGCATGCACGCCAACGTGCCAGCACGAGCGGGACACGGTCGCCCGGACGGGAAAATGCTCCTTCTAACATAGTTAGAAGTCCGAGCACATCCCACTCCTCGCGCCGTCCGCCACTGCCACCCACCACTCCGGCAGAAGCTTTGGCGCGAGCTCAACTGCTCCTGTAGTACCCTCCGACGTCGGACAAGATCGACGAATGGAGGGCCACCATTCAGAGTCTCATCGGCTACGCCAACGGCGACACTCCGCGGCAGCCGAGCGCGTCGCTGCCGCGGCAGGGTTGCCAGGCGCGAGCCGGTGGCGACGAAACTGGTGGGGGTGCAACAACCATGCAATCACCACCCCGAAGGCCAAGATCGCCGACTCGCCGGATCCACCTCGATAGCGACTCCACCGCATCGTCGGATCCACGAGCTCGTCGCGATCAGCGCCAAGTTCTTCACGATCGACAGCAAGAAGACGCTCGTACTCCCATCGAGCGCCGACGAGAAGCGCGACGTCAATCCGACAAGCGCGTTGGGCCCTCTGTTGACATGCATGCGCCAGGGGAACCAGGCGACTTGCCTACGCGGTAGGTTGCCCTGCGTTCACCCGTGAGCTGCGGCAAGTCTAGTGGCCCAGCACGAAGAACTTCAAGCCAGACGTACCAGAGAAGTACGACAGCAAGACGCATCCGTCGGAGTTCCTCAGCATCTACACCATTGCGGTGCAGGCTGCTGGGGGACGGGACGACAAGATCCTTGCCAACTACTTCCCGCTGGTGCTCAAGCCCAACGTCAGATCCTGGCTCATGCACTTGCCGGATAACTCCATATCCTCCAGGGCTGATCTGGGCCATCAGTTTGTCGGCGCCTTCACAGGCGGCCACAAGCCTCATGGCCAAGAGAGTGACCTTCATCTGCTCGCCCAGAAGGAAGGAGAACCCCTACGCAAGTACATTCAGAGATTCAGCAGCGTGCAGCACAACAACCCAGATGTCCACCCTGCCGCGGTGATCAGCGCGTTCCATCAGAACGTGCGAAACCGCAGGATGCGGGAGGAAATGGCGATGTGCAAGATCAGAGACATCAGCGAGCTATATGCCCTGGCCGACAAGTGTGCGCACGCTGAGGAAGGGAGGAGACTCCCCAGAGAGAACATAGGAGCAGGAGGATCTGACAGTGAGGATGCAGCCCCGGCAAGGAAAAACCGGCGGCGGAACAACAGGAGGAAGAAAGGAAAAGAGGTGCTAGTTGTTGAGCAGTCCGGCAACGGTGGTGGCGCCAAGAAAGCCAAAGCTGGTGACTCCGGCAAGGAGGTTGCCGCGGAGGTGGCGGTCGCCGACAAGCAGGATGGCACCAACAAGCAGTACTGCAAGATCCACTGCACCAAGGGCCATGATCTCCAGAGCTGCAAGAAAGTCGAGCAGCTTGTTGAGCAACAGAAAGCTGAATACGAGCGGCGTGACAAGGAGAAGGCCCAGGAAGGTGCTGGAGGATCCGGCAAGAAACGTCCCAGCCGAGGAGGACGCCGCGGCAAGGCCAAGCAGCGGCAAGGAGACAGACCTCCTCGCGGCCGCGACAAGGATGAAGATGACGACGACTGATGAGCAGGAGTTCCAGAAAGCCATAGAGGTCCTGTGCGTTGACGGCGGTGCTTCTCTGCATACTTCGCACCGCCAGCTCAAGCAGTGGGTGCGGGAAGTTAATGCAGCAGAACCACCCGTCGAGTCACGCAAGCCTCTGAAATGGTCCAGCACGCCTATCATCTTTGATATTGAGGACCACCCTGATCGCATAACTGCGGTCGGGTGCTTGCCGATGTTGGTTTCGCCAACTATCCGCAACCTCAAGGTCACTAAGATGTTAGTTGACGGTGGGGCCGGCTTGAACCTGATCTCCTCCGCGGTGCTCCAGAAACTCCAGATCCCTGACAGCGAGCTCGAAGAAACCGGCACATTTCAAGGAATCAACCCGGGAAGGAGCAAGCCGAAGGGAAAGATCACGTTGCCGGTAACATTTGGCAGCGACATGAACTTCAGGACTGAGAGGGTCACTTTTGACGTTGCTGATTTTCCATTACCCTACAATGGGATACTCGGTCGTCCAGCACTCGACAAGTTCATGGCAGCCTCTCACTATGCCTACAACATGCTGAAGATGCCAGGCCCGATAAGTGTCATCTCTGTCCCTGGCGACAAGAAGGATGCTCTTATCTGTGCCGACAAGATCTACCGGGAAGCAACAACCGCAACAGATCGCAAGTCGCTTGCCGCTGAAGCTCCCGGGGGGAAGAAGAAGACCAAGTTCGGCAAGAGCTCTGATGCCCACTCCGGCAAGCGCACCTCTTCGGAGTGCTGCGCTACCGTCGAGGACGCACCATCGAGCTCCACCGGCAAGTGTAAGAAGGCAATGGCTGCTCCACCTGAGACCAAGAAGGTGTCCGCCAAGGAGGACGGCACTGGTGGTACCTTCACCATCAGTGCCACTCTCGACCCCAAATTGGAAAGCGCGCTTGTTTCTTTCCTGCGGGCGAATGTCGACGTGTTTGCATGGCAACCGTCTGACATCCCCGGTGTTCCCATGAAAGTAATTGAGCACCACCTTGCCGTCTGTCCTCATGCGCGGCCCGTCAAGCAGAAAGTCAGGAAACAGGCAGTCGAGCGCCAAGAATTCATCGCAGAAGAAATCAAGAAGTTGGAAGCAGCAGGCCTTATCAGAGGAGTGCTCCATTCTACGTGGTTGGCCAATCCTGTAGTCGTGCGCAAGGCTAACGGAAAATGGAGGCTTTGTATCGACTTTACCGACGTCAATAAAGCTTCTCCCAAAGACCCATTTCCCTTGCCGCGCATCGATTAGATTGTTGACTCCACGGCCGGATGTGATTTGCTCTCATTTCTTGATGCATACTCAGGATACCATCAGATCTTCATGGCAGAAGAGGATGAGGAGAAGACCGCATTCATCACCCCGTGTGGCACGTACTGTTTCGTACGGATGCCTTTCGGTTTGAAGAATGCTGGTTCAACATTTGCAAGGGTAGTCCACCACGCTTTTGAGCCACAAATGCACAGAAATGTGGAAGCCTACATGGATGACATAGTGGTCAAGAGCAAGGACAGGGCGACCCTGATTCAAGATTTGGACGAGACATTTGCAAATCCGCGCAAGATCAACCTCAAGCTTAATCCCGAGAAGTGCGTGTTTGGAGTCCCTTCCGGCAAGCTTCTCGGGTTCTTTGTGTCTCAACGTGGAATTGAAGCCAATCCCGACAATATCAAGGCCATTGAGCAGATCGAAGCACCAAAGCGCGTCAAGGATGTACGAAGGCTTGCCGGTTGCGTGGCTACTCTCAGCAGGTTTATCTCTAGATCTGCTGAGCGCGCCCTGCCATTTTTCAAAATATTGAAAAAGGCAGGTCCAATGAAATGGACTCCAAAAGCGGAGGCTGCGCTGCAGGACTTGAAGAGGTACCTGTCCTCCACTCCAACACTTGTCGCACCTAAGCCACAAGAGAAGTTGCTGCTGTATATAGCGGCAACCAATCAAGTGGTTAGTGCTGCATTAGTGGCGGAGAGGGAGGCAGATGATGAGCCGACAACCACGGCAGATGCATCCAGCGACAAGCAGGGGGCTTCGCCGACAAGCTCTGGTCCCGACAAGGATGGATCTGCGCAGGAGCATGACAAGATGCAGAAGAGAATGGTACAGCGCCCAGTTTACTTTGTCAGTTCCCTTCTGCAGTGGGCTAGATCAAGGTACTCTGGTGTGCAGAAATTGCTTTTCGGCCTTCTCATGGCCTCGAGAAAGCTGCGCCATTACTTCCAAGCGCATGAGATCACAGTCGTCACTCGTTTTCCACTGAAGAGGATACTGCAAAATCCAGAAGCAACAGGCAGGATTGTCGAGTGGGCACTGGAACTGTCAAGCTTTGGCCTCAAGTTTGAAAGTACGTCAACTATCCAAAGCAGAGCATTGGCAGAGTTTATAGCAGAGTGGACGCCAACACAAGATGAAGAAATTCCAGAGACGAGCATCCCCGTCTAGGAGGCGAGCAAAGAGTGGCTGATGTACTTTGATGGTGCCTTCTCGCTGCAAGGCACCGGTGCGGGCGTGCTGCTTGTTGCACCCACCAGAGAGCACCTCAAGTACGTAGTCCAGATGCACTTTCCCAAGGAGCAAGCAACCAACAATACTGCAGAGTATGAAGGATTGCTTGCCGGTCTCAGGATCGCAGCAGACCTTGGGATCAAGAAGCTCATTGTCAGGGGTGACTCACAGCTTGTCGTCCGCCAAGTGAACAAGAACTATCAGAGTCCATTGATGGAAGCATATGTTGATGAAGTGAGAAAGCTAGAAGAGCACTTCGACGGCCTACAGATGGAACATGTTCCGAGAGCTCAGAATGACATTGCTGATGGCCTGTCGAAGTGCGCCACACTAAAGTTACCTGTGGAACCAGGGATCTTTGTGCTCAGGCTGACTCAACCGTCTGTAACGCCATCAACTGGACAGAACAAGAAGAGGAAGTTGATTTCTGGTGACTATTTTCCGGCAGAGCTCCCTGAAGCCGTCGTCAAGAAGGTCCCCAAGATCAATGCCAAGGATGCTGAGGAGCAATCTGCTCCGGCAAGCCTTATGGTTTGTTCCGTCGTAGCAGACGCTCTCGACAAAGCTTTGCTCCGGCAAGCTTGCCGGGGAACATCAAGCTCCGGCTGAGCCGCAGGTGCTCACCGTAGAAGCGGATGTTCCCGCAGCAGCAGATGTGCCTTTAGTCCTTGTTGTCGAGCCACAAGCTCCAGCATGGGCACAGTAGATTGTCCATTTCCTTCAGACAGGAGAGCTTCCCGAAGAGCAAGAAGAAGCGGAAAAAGTAGACCGGCAGTCAAGTATGTACTAGTTTGTTGATAGCATACTGTACAGAAGAAGACTCAATGGTGTGAAATTGAAGTGTATTTGCCGGGAAGACAGACAAAATCTGTTGGCAGAGATACATGGAGGCATATGTGGCCACCACATTGGCGCAAGAGCACTTGCCGACAAAGCGTTCCGGCAAGGTTTCTTTTGGCCGACAGCCCTCCAGGATGCAACTGCACAAGTAACCATGTCTGAAGCGTGCCAGTTCCATTCCAAACAGATACACCAGCCAGCTCAAGCTCTCCAGACGATCCCTTTATCCTGGCCATTTTCGGTTTGGGGGCTCGATATCCTCGGCCCCTTTCCCCGAGCTGTCGGGGGCTTTGAGTACTTGTACGTTGCAATCGACAAGTTCACAAAGTGGCCGGAAGTGGAACCAGTGAGGAAGGTGACAGCACAGTCAGCAATCAAGTTCTTCAGGTCGATTGTTTGCCGTTTCGGGATCCCTAACAGGATCATCACCGACAACGGCATGCAATTCACGAGCTGCACCTTCATGCAGTACGTCCAAGATCTTGGCGCCAAGATCTGCTTCACTTCTGTTGCTCATCCGAGAAGCAACGGTCAAGCGGAGAGGGCAAATGCTGAAGTGCTGCATGGGCTCAAGACCAGAACTTCCGATAGGCTGCATAGGTGCGGAAGAAACTGGATCGACGAGCTGCCGGTGGTTCTTTGGTCGATCAGGACGACGCCAAATCGAGCCACTAGCCAGACACCTTTTGCTCTAGTCTATGGAGCAGAGGCAGTTCTCCCCACGGAACTCGTATACGGGTCACCTCGAGTGCTTGCTTATGATGAGCTTGAGCAAGAGCAGCTGCGACAAGATGACGCGCTGCTCCTTGAGGAAGATCGTGTTCAGGCTGCTGTAGGAGCTGCTCGATACGAGCAAGCTTTGCGCCGCTACCATAGCCGCAAAGTTAAAGCCAGAAGCTTCGAGGAAGGTGACCTTGTTCTTCAGCGCGTTCAGTCCGCGAAGAATTCCAACAAGTTGACGCCGAAGTGGGAAGGCCCTTATCGGGTGAAACGAGTCACTAGGCCCGGCGCTGTCCGCCTTGAGACCGAAGATGGCATTCCGGTGAGCAACTCCTGGAACATTGAGCATCTTCGTAAGTTTTACCCATAGGGCGCGGTTGCTGGAACCTGTTCCGGCAACCACCTTTTGTACAAGTCTTGCCGATGTTGCATGTAATCCTTTGTACAAAGCCGGGCGCAGATCCCGTGCACAACTAAAGCTCATGTGCTCCGCACATCTTGTCAATTTCATGCTTTTTTTTCTCCATATATTTGCATGCATTATCTGACACTTTGTGCAGCACCTACCCCCGGTAAGCAATAACGAGTCGTAAGTCTCCATATCGTTATTTTCTCTTCTTTCTTTTTCTCAAAGGAAGGAAGATTCCCTCGCGCACAAGTTTGCCGGGGGGGAGAAGATAATGATGTGGAACAGGCGTCGTTCAAGAAAGTTTCGCCTTGACGGAAACCTTGCTGGGAAGCAAACGACAGAAAAGCTAAGTTGCCAAAGTTTGAGCAATTGGTTTAAATTTTTAAGTTATCTTCCTTGAACGACCATGCTTTGTATGGAAAACCTGTGCGCAGAGGAACCAACTTGTAGCTAGTTGCGCCCTTACTTTGTTTTGAGTCCGCTCAAGAACTTAAGTGCGCTGCATCTAGTCGCGACAAGGTTTCTTGTCGGAAGCGGCACCGCCAGCAGGCTGCTGACGTCCTGCACTCAGTGCTCGCGGCTCGGGTGCCTGCGCCGACAAGTTCCCTAAAAGCGTAGCGTAAAAACATACAAAGGAAGGAATCTAGTAAAGGAAATAACGTAGCGATTGATACCAGAAATAGAGTTATATTACAAAATAACTTGTCGCAGATCTAACAGATTGATCTTATAAATGGCTAGCAGCGACAAGGAGAAAGAGAAAACGGGCGGCCTAGTCTACGTGATCGCCCTCAACCCTCTTGATCTCTCTCACCTTGTCCACAATGGGTGCGACAAGGGCCTTGAGCGCATCTAGATCGGCGTCAGGCGGCAAGGACTTGAGGACGTTGGTGAGGTTGAGGCCTGGGTTGCAGAAGGCCACCTTCATCAGCACCTTCCGGAGAGCCCCCGCGCAAATCCTGCGCGACTCGTCGGCCAGCTGCTTTGGGATCCTCTCCCGGAGTCGCTGGAGCACCGTCGCCACGCCCTTGAAGAACAGGCTGAGCTTGGCGCTATGTTGGAGATGCTCGTCGGAAGGATACCCAAAGTCCTCCATCCCCAACTGCGCCAGCTCCTCGTCGATGACTGCGGCGATATTCACCAGACCCTCGGTCCAATGCTCCACCGTCTCCCTAAATGAGTTCTGGGTAACAGCGATGCTCGCTAGCAGTGCCTTGTCGGACTCGATCTTCTCCGACAAAGTCACTTCTTGCTCCTTGGCGGCGTCCAACGTCTGAGTCAACGTGGCTAGCTTCAGCTCGAGATCCGCCTTGGAATCCTTGGCGGCGCTGAGCTCCTTGCTCCTCTCTGCGAGAAGGCCTTGCAGCTCACCATGAGCGGTAGCATCCTTCTTGCGCTCACTCTTGAGTGCAGCGAGCTCCTCGCCGCTCGCCCGGAGATCAGCCTCCAGCTGCGCTACCCTCACCTCCAGCTCTTTCTTGGCGGCCTCGGCAGCTGCGGCGGCGTCCTTTGCTTCCTTGAGCGCCCCGCCAATCGTTTGCTCGCACTCGGCAAGCTCCTCCTCGTAGCTATCAAGGTTGGCCTTCCGCTGCACCAACTCGCCTTCTCACGTGGACTGCTTCTCGGCAGCGAGCCTTTGCTCCTCCTCAGCTTCGGCCTTCTCGAGAAGGAAGGCTGTACGCTCCTCGGCGAGTCGCTCCCACTCCTGTGCCAGGGACCGGAGAGCTTCTTGATTGAGGCCCCGGAGCTCCTCCGCGCGTTTCTCCATATCGACTCCCACCTTCGCGACAAGCACTTCCCGGGAGGCCAGCTTGGCTTGTCGTGCGCGGTAGAGTGACAGCAGCTTCCGCAGCAGCTGCTCCTCCTCAGGCTCGCCACTGCTGCTGCTTGGCGCATCGACCAACGACAGCCCGGCGGAAGCGAGCAGCTCCTCATTGAAAGCTTCTCCTTCGACCGGCGTCCTGGAGCTCGACGCCCAGGGAAGCTTGATGAAGATACCGTCGCCGGCCTTCAAGTAGGCGCTGGGCTGGGGCTCTTCGGAGCCTGGCTCCGTGGCAGCGGCGGAGGGATCGGCGGTCGGCGCAGCGCCTGGCGCTCCTGCGGCCTCAGGGCCGTCAGTGCGATCGCCCGACCCCTCGCCAGCCTTTGCGGCGGCAGCCTTGGCGGCCTCTTCGCCAGCGGACTCATCAGCACCGGCCCTTTCTTCGTTGACGGCGGCGTCGTCGTTGCTGCCACACGTGCCTTCCTCGCCGGCGTCCTCAGTCTCCATTGGCTCCGCAGCAGATGGATCTGAAGAAAGAAGAAGGGAGAAAAGTCAAGCAAAAACCCAAGAAAGGAAATTTAGAAGAAAAAGAGCCCAGGGGAAGTTTTCAGGCAAGGAGATTACCTGTGCTAGGATCTGCGGTCGCGGTCTCGACGGCCGGAGGATCACTGGTGCCATCCCTTGCCGGAGAACTGTCCCTTGCTGGGGAGCGCTCCCTTGCCGGAGAGCGCTCCCTTGCCGAGGACTCCTCCCTTGGTGGCGTAGTTGAAGCGGATGGCACTTCGGGGGCGGCTTCCGGGCCCTCCTGGTGAGGCTGTTCTGCTCCTACACAAATCAACAAGCAAAATATCAGTAGAGAAAAAAGCACCCATGCGCGCCCGACATCAGGAAGTAAACTACAAACTTACGCTGGGGGCTGCGCTGGGGGCTGCTTTGGGGAGTGGCTGCAGGGTCCGTCAAGGTGGTCTCAGACACACCACCTGCTGACACGGTGGGATCATCTTCGATGACAATCACCGGGGCCTTGGCTCTCTTCGCCGCTCTCTGGGCCAGCGTCCTGAAAAGGAATGGATTCAGATCGAAGCAAGTCAGATACAAGACAAAAACAACAAGAATTGAAGAGCTACAAGAGCACCAAAGAAACTTACTCTTCTTCCTCCGAGTTGGAGCTGAGCGCGGAGAGATGGAAGTCTGGCTCCCCTCCGGTGCGGCGAGGCGGAGGAGTAGGATCCCTTGCCCGCTTGGCGGGAGCGGCGGCGTTGGACCGGGAAGATCCCGCTCCAGTTGCCGCAGCAGCGTGAGGCGCTCCCGCGGCAACATTGCTTGCCGCGGTAGAGCGTGTCGCGCGGCTCGGCGGCTGTTGACCCGTCTGCCGCCCCGCTACGTTAGCGGCCCTGCGAAGACGCCTTCTTGGCGGGGCCGGGGGCTCCGCCTGCGGCAAGCTGTTTGAAGGCTCGGGCTCTTCCTCGCCGGCCTCGCTCGGCTCAGCCTCAGGGCCGGCAAGATCTTCCTCACCAGCAAACTCCTCGCGCTCGGCAAGGCTTGCCGCCTCTGCCTCCTCTACGGTGAACCCGAACGCGCCCGCAGCAGCAGCAGCCGCAGCCTCCTCCGTCCTGGTGGCGATGCACTGCAGCTCCGCGTCGGTGGTGTCACGGGTAAGGCTCTTCTGCTCGTCGGCGCGGACCGGCACTTCTTCCAAGTTGTCGAAGAACGCTCGCACGACGTCATCCGCAGGCTCTTGCCAAGTTGGAACAATTCCGTGGGAATCACACAACGGCATCATGGCGCGGATCCGGTCAAGCGATGAATTATTGCACAATGGAACGACGCTCCTCGGCAAAACGAATGGGTGCTGGGGGTCGCGTTTGAACAACTCCAAAAGCATTGCATCCAACTCCAGGACGGTGAAGTTGTAGTTGAGGCCCGGACGCAGCCGCATTATATCCGCCGAGTTCTTGAACTCCCAGGCGGGTCTCCCCCTCTCCTGTAGGGGGGCGATGCCGCGTCGAAGGAAATCTGCACCGACGGCGCCTACAGTGAGCCCGGCAAGCCTAAGGAGAAGGATTCGGGTGACGGCGATCTTCAATCTGCCGTCTTCCGGGGCCACGTTGCTCCAATCGTTGCCGCGCACGATTGGGGCTTGGCGCAGAGCAGTGAACGGTTGCGGGTTCTCCTCGATGATCCAGCACCACTCCGCTCTCCACTCCTCCCATTTGCTGTGAAGTTCACCCTCCAGATATTCTTCCTTCTTGCCGACCCTCGAGATCCAGGCGATCCCTCCGGCAAGCGGCTCTCCTCTCTCGACCCGAGGCATGAAGAAGTGGCGGAGAAGGGCTACATTGGGGTGGACTCCGACAAAGTTTTCGCACAAATGTGCGAAAACTGCCATGGTCAGAACGACGTTGGGGGTGAAATCAAGGAGGCGGAGCCCGTAGGTGTTCATTATGTCGCAGAAGAACTCCGAGAAGGGCGGGCAGAGCCCGCAATAGAAGAACAGCGCGAAGAATGGGTACCCGTTTGGAGCCAGTTCCGAAGCGGCGGCCGGGAGTACCCTCGTGCGCGGATGCGCTCGCGTCTCCGTCGACCAGAAGAGGTAGTAGTACTCCCTCAGCTCCTGCGCACCGAGCTGAGGGGAGAAGATCGCCCGCTCCTTCTGCAGCGCCGTGAGCCGCTGCGCCTCGGCCGACTTCACACCCTTCCCCTTGTCAGCTTTCGGAGCCATGGCGGAAGTGGTGGGGGAGGTCGACGGCGTTGGTGATGCTGGTGGCAATGGGGGGTGGAGCGCTGCTCTCTCTCAGCTTGGAGAAGAAGGGGGGAGCGGC
>NC_041383.1:282448225-282468290 GCF_002162155.2 Triticum dicoccoides | reverse complement strand
AACTGCCCCTGTTTCCCCTGCTTATAAAGAGGGAGGGGGCGGACGTTTCGCCCTTCCGAATAAAGAATCCACCCACGATCTCTCCCACGACGCCGCATTCGACGCGTGCCGTTAGGGAGGGCACGGTGGATACGGAGTCAGATTCGGCGTGGCCCAGGCCGCGTGTGCCCATGCCCTGTTTTGGGCCTGTCCCAACAGCGCTCGGCACCGTGTGTGGCCCAGGCCCGGGGGCTCGGTGTACTAGAGTAGGGGTACCTTAGTATCCCGAACTTGTGCACGGGCAGTTGCAGCGCCCCGCGGCAAGGCTTGCCGGGCGACCGCCAAGGTCCTCCGTGGTTCCCTTGGAGCCATTCAAGAACAAAGTATTTAAGCTCAGGAGACAACGCCCCGGCAAGAGGAGCTTGCCGGGAAGGCCAACCAAGGCATCCCAAGGAACTTGCCGCGACGCGCCACGCGTCCCGGCAAGGCAACAAGGCCCCGGCAAGAGGAGCTTGCCGGGAAGACCAACCAAGGCATATCAGGGCCCGGTGAGCGACAAGCTTCCGGACCCGACAAGACAACGGCCGCGGCAAGGCGCTTGCCGCGGCAGGCGGCCACTCTGTGCCCACGCTCCAGCGCATCCACCAACGTGTCGCTCTGGGGGCCTTTCCAGGCGCGCGTGGCGGGAGGCTGTGCAGCCAGCGGTGCGTGGTGGCATGCGAAGCTGACAAGATCGCCATCGTGGCGAGCGGTGGCGCCCCTAACGGTCCTTTTCTGCACTGTTTGGGCGACACAAACGGGCATTTAATGCCCTTGTCCCCTGCCGTCAGGGTTAGGTAGGAAACACTGTACAAATAACTGTACCAACCACCTCGCTTTTTACATTTGTACCCTTGTTTACGTTGCCACCTGTCGGTGACCCCTTGAGCATATAAAAGGAGGCCCATGCGCAACGTAGAGGGGGTTCGACTCATTCGGAAACCAGAGAAACACATAGCTCTCTCGAGCAAGAACATAATAGAATCAGACAAGCAGCAGTAGGAGTATTATCTCTCCGGAGAGCTCCGAAGCTGGGTAAACTGCTCGTGTGCTTCGCCGCGATCTGCTCTTCGTGCGACCTCCGCCCCCCGCCGAACCGAAAGGGGCTCGGTTCGCCGGCCCCATAGGTGTTCGTGGATCAGTTTCCCTGACAAAATGTGTCAAGTTTAGCCTTTACCATGCTTGTTTTGCAAGTCTATATGTTGATGTTTTGAAAACAGAAAGTTTTCCATCATTGTCTGAATTCCTAAAAAATGTCAGAACATGAAAAAATCTTGAAATTTTTACTCCCTCCGTTCCAAATTACTCATCGGTGAAATGGATGTATCTAGAACTAAAATACATCTACATACATCCATACGTGCGACAAGTAATTCGGAACGGAGGGAGTACAAAGTAAGCTATGATAAATTGTCTACAGTGTGGTAAATCTTCAGAATTGTTGGAGTTAAAGAAGTATGAATCTTCTTGCATTCTTTACACATTGTCCTGTTTAGACAGATTGTTGGTATGTTTGCATTGTTTGCATATGTTTGCTTGTTTAATGATTCTATTCGAGGATAGGACTATTAAATATGTAGAGGGATTTAGTATGAAGTTAAATTATAATTTTAGTGATTTGCTACAGTAGAGAATGATAAGGTATTGCATTGATTTTATACTAACTTATCTCATGAGTTCTTGTTGAGTTTTGTGTGGCTGGAGTTTTTAAGATTTAGGGAAACCGTGATATAAAAGGAATTAAGGAGATACCAAAGCTCTTGGGGATGCCCAAGGCATCCCAAGATAATACTTCAAGAAGTCTCAAGCATCTAAGCTTTGGGATACCCCGGTAGGCACCCCACCTTTCTTCATCAACAATTATCGGTTAGCCTCGGTTGAGCCTAAGTTTTTGCTTCTTCACATGATGTGTGCTATTGTCGGAATGTCATTTTTTTTGCTTGCTATTTTAATAAAATACATAGATCTAAAAAAATAAATGAGAGAAAGTCCTCAAAAACCTACAAATTTACTTAACTACTCATTTGATCTTCACTTATATCTTTTTGGAGTAGTTTGTCAAACACTCTCATGCTTCACTTATATTATTTTGAGAGTTGATACTAGTGATGACAATTTGCACAAGATATGAAATTGGTCCTAATATGATGTATATTCAAGAAGTGGATAATAAAAACTTTCATGTAGATCATTGGATATGATAAGTTTGATTCCTTGCAATAGTTTTGCAATATGGAGATAGTAATATGTGAGTCATGTTAGTGAGTAATTGTGGTTTAGTAAGAATATTGGTGTTAAGGTTTGTGATTCCCTATGCATGCACATAAAGTCAATAGTTATCAATGAAGTTATATCCTACTTATGGTGCATTATTCAGTGTTAGTTATGTTTAATGCGTGTTTATGACCGTTTTTGATTTTTTTTGGTTGGTCGCTTCTCAGTCTATTTGCTAGCCTTCATTTGTACTAAGCAAGAATGTTGCTTGTGCATCCAACTCCCAAAACCCAAAGTTGTGCTATATGGGTCCACCATACCTACATATATGCGGTCTTTCAATGGCATCCCAAGCAAATTTGCATGTGCCAACTCTAATTTTCAAAATGAATTTCCGTTTTCTGTGCCCGTACCGCTCATGAAGCGGCAGGGGGTGGTCAATATTTTCCATGCTAGGCGTATTATTCTCACGATGAGTGTTTATTCACTTGTCATTGCATGAGAGTATGGCGGGTAATAGGGATGCCCAGTCCTGAAATGAAAAATACTATGATAATAAATTCCTTGGAAAGTGTCGGTATGGAAGGCAACCGTGGATACGGCTAGCCATAGATTGTGAAAGAATGGTGAAAAGGAAATAAACTTCACTTTCCGTTTGGGAACCACCTATAATTTGTCTAGCATGGAAGATATGGGGAATTCTCGGTCGCTTTCGTTGACAGGAAAGGCATGCCTCTCAAAATAATTTTATCTCTCAATTTTAGCCTTGAGCTCTGACACCTCTACAAATCTCTGCTTCCCTTTGCGAAGGGCCTATCTATTAACTTTTATGCATTTTTTATTTTTTATTTTGAGTCTCCATCTTCTCTTACAAATCACCAACCAGGGAACACTATTGTCATACTTGTGCATTGGATGTAGCTAATATTTGAGTGGGTTTCATGGATGGATCAATGATTGAGCATAATGGGCTAGGCATAACTTTCTTTAGCGTTGATATTTTCAAAGACATGGTTGCTCGTTAGTATGCTTGAGTATTGATGTCTTCATGTCAAATTATGGACTATTGCTTTGAATCATTCAAGTCCAAATGTCCATGCTACAACAGAAAATAGTATATGATGAATATGATAGGTAGCATTCCACCACATCAAAAATTCCGTTTTGAATTACTACTTTATCATGATGAGTTTTATGAGAAAAAGTTGCTATTATGATGCTAGGAAAAGTGATTGAAATTACCATTGATCAAACTTATGCACCATGCTAGCATTCACACTTCATAAATTATTTCTTTTATCATTTACCTACTCGAGGACGAGCAGGAATTAAGCTTGGGGATGCTGATGCGTCTCCAACGTATCTATAATTTATGAAGTATTCATGCCATGTTTACAACAATTTTATGTGGTTTGGTTGCAACTTTATATGATTTAAATGAAACTAACCTGGAATGACGTTGTTTTGAGCTAAACTACCATAGTGTTGTTTTTTGAGCAGATATCAAAGTTCTCCAACTGCAACGAAACTTTTTGACAATTTTTTTGGAAGAAAAGAGGCACTAGAAGCTTCGTGGGAGGGCCAGAAGAGCTACGAGGGCCCCATTAGGCACTAGGGCGCGCCAGGTGGGGCTGGCTCACCCTGGTACCTAGTGGGCTCCTCGTTGCCCATCTTTGTGTGATTCCAATGCTGAAAAATCCTATATATATATATAGAAAACCCTAGAAATAACCCTAGATCAGATGTTTTGCCGCCACAAGCCTCTATAGCCATGAAAAACCAATCTAGACCCTATTTCGGTACCCTGCTGGAGGGGAAAATCATCACCGGAGGCCATCTTCATCATCCCGGCGGCCACCATGATGAGGAGGGAGTAGTCCACCCTTGGGGCTGAGGGTTTGTACCAGTAGCTATGTGTTTAATCTCTCTCTCATGTTCTTGATTTGGCATGATCTTGATGTATTGCGAGCTTTGTTAATATAGTTGGATCATATGGTGTTTTCCCCTCTCTATCTTGTTGTGATGAATTTAGTTGTCCCTTTGAGATTTCGTTATTATCAAATTGAATACTTTTATGGATTTGAGAGCACTTGATATATGTCTTGCTATGAATACCCGTGGTGACAATGGGGTATCATATTGATTCACTTGATATATGTTTTGGCACTCAACTCGCATATTCCCGAGGTGATATTGGGGTAATCTATGCATAACACGTTTTCGTCCTTGTTTCTCCTGTAGAAATCTTGGGGCACTCTTTGAGGTTCTTTGTGTTACATTGAGTATTATGAATCTAAAAGTGTTTGATGCATATCATATAATCAACTCACGGATACTCAGGGTGACATTGAAGTATCTAGGTGACAGTAGAGTTGGTTTATGTGTATCATTTGGTGTTATTTTAGTACAAACTCTAGGGCCGTTTATGACACTTGTAGGGATAGCTCAAAAGATTGATCGGAAAGAATAATTTTGAGGTGGTTTCGTATCCTACACACAATTTCTTCTTATGTTCTTTGCTCGATAAGAACTTTGGAGTGATTCTTCATCACACATCGAGGGATGGTTATATGATCCAATTATATTAGCATTGTTGAGACATTGCACTAGTGAAAGTACGAGCCCCAGGCCTCCTTCTCAAGCACTGCCATATTGTTTGTGCTCACTTTTGTTACTTGCTACCTTGCTGTTTTTTATTGTTACTATCATAAAAATCAGTATCTAGTATCATTACTACACTTGTATCACCATCTCTTCACCGAACTAGTGCACCTATACAATTCACCATTGTATTTGGTGTGTTGGGGACACAAGAGACTCTTTATTATTTGGTTGTAGGGTTGTTTGAGAGAGACCATCTTCATCCTACGCCTCCCATGGATTGATAAACCTTAGGTCATCCACTTGAGGGAAGTTTGCTACTGTCCTACAAAACTTTGCGCTTGGTGGCCCAACACGAGTCTACAAAAACAAGTTGTGTAGTACACATCAACCAGCAAATCCTTGGTGTTTCCTCCAAGTCAAGATAAGGGAATTGGCATGTTTATTCCTTCCTTCTAATCGACCATGTGTAACCCTAGTATCCCTGGTTTCTATATAAACCATAGGGTTTTATCCCGTAGGGGAACAACCATCATCCTATTCATCTAGGGTTTAGTTCATTTGATCTCGTGGTAGATCGACAGTGTAATCATCCTATACACTTCAATATAATCAAGGAGGACGTAGGGTTTTACCTCTTCAAGAGGGCCCAAACCTGGGTAAACATCATCTCCTTCATCTCATGTTCCCCATTGATCCAAGATCCACAGTTCGGGACCCCCTACCTGAGATCCGCCGGTTTTGACACCAACAAAGGGGCCTTCCACTTTGGCATCAACTTGTTTGTTCCTTTGGCAAACTGAACGCACCAAAGGACAAGATCGCCTTCCTCAAGGCTTTAGGCACGAACCTTGTGGCTATGATAGCGGCCCAAGGCTTGCTGTAGCATACAGCTCGCACAACTGCCCAAAGATGATCTTCGTCAAGGAGCACGGCTTCGTCATGCCGAAGTTAATCCTGCTCTACTTCATCATAGGCAAGTAATCGAGGTGACATGTATATGAGTTCTATGAGTAGCACCGCTTCTGCACCATAGACTAGGGAGAATGGCATTTGGCCAGTAGCTCGATTTGGCGTCGTTCTGAGCGACCAAAGAACTACTGACAACTTGTGAATGCAGCGCCTCCCGCACTTGTGCAGCCTATCAAACATTCTTGTCTTGAGACCATGCAATGCTTCAACATTTGTCCTTTTTGCTTACCTGTTGCTTCTTGGGTGAGCAACGAAGGCAAAGGATACCTTCCTTACAAACTCTAGATAACTGCGTGAAGGTGCAACTTGTGAATTATGTGATATTGTCAATGATGATTCTATTTGGAACCCCAAAATGTCAAACTAGTCCTTTGAAGAACTTGACGGACAACTATGCAATCACCTTTCTCACTGGCTCTATTTTAGGCCACCTTGTGAAATTGTCGATGGCAATGTACAAGAACTCAATACCCTCGATAGCATAGGGAAAGGGGCCCAAAATATCGAGCCCCCAGAACAAAAAAGGCCAAGAAAGTGGGATTGTTTGGAGGGCTTGTGTTGGCTGATGTATGCTCTTTGAATGGAAATGGCATGCTTCACATCTTGTTACTAGCTCAGTTGTATCCTGGAGGGCAGTGGGCCAATGAAAACCTTGACAGAAAGCCTTTCCAACAAGGGCTCTTGATCCTATGTGAGAGCCACATATGCCTCCATGTATCTCCTCCAAGAACTTTAATCCATCTTCCCGGCAAATGCACTTCAATTTCACTCTGTTTGGTCTCTTTCTGCACAGGATATTGTCCACAAATTGATACATACTCCATTGATGGGCTACTTTCTCAGCTTGCTCTTGATCATCGGGAAGTTCTCCTATTTGGAGAAATTGAACTATCTATTGCACCCATGTCGGAGCTTGTGGCTCGACTACCCAAGGACTAAAGGCATCTCTTCGGCTACAGGAGCACTAGCCTCGATGGCAAGAATTTGATATTCTGGTTGAGGCCGCTGCTCACCGGCAAGCACATCACCATTCCCAGCAATATTCTTGTCGGCGGCTTAAGGGAGCTCTGCCGGAAGATATTTGTCGGTGCCTAGCTTTCTTCTCTTTTTGGATCTCGTTGATGAGGTGACTATTGGTTGATTCAAATGGAGCACAAAAGTTCTTGGTCCCACAGGTAGCTCTTGGGTACCACACTTTGATAGTTGGTCAGCAATGTTGTTCTCCGCACAAGGAATGTGCTCTATTTGCAAACCATCAAAGTGCTCTTCCAATTTCGTCACTTCATCCACATACGCTTCCATCAATGGGCTCTGATAATCCTTATTTACTTGCTTTACCACAAGCCGTGAATCTCCATGGATGATCAGCTTTTTGATTCCCAACTCCGTCGCAATTCTGAGGCCGGAAAGCAGTCCCTCGTACTCTGTAGTGTTGTTGGTGGCTTCCTCCCTGGAGAAGTGCATTTGAACCATTTACTTGAGATGCTCTTCGGTGGGTGCGACAAGTAGCACTCCGGCACCGGCGCCTTGCAGCGAGAAAGCACCGTCAAAGTACATGATCCAATCCTTTTCAGTTTCTCTGTCGGGAAGGGTTGACTCCTTGATCTCGTCATCTTGCATTGGTGTCCATTCCGCAATGAATTCTGCCAATGCTCTACTGTGAATAGTTAATGTACTCTCAAACTTGAGTGCAAAACTTGACAGCTCCAATGCCCACTCTACTATCCCACCGGTTGCCTCCGGATTCCTCAAAATGCGCTGCAATGGGAAGTGAGTGACCACAATGATCTCATGCACTTTGAAGTAGTGGCACCGTTTTCTCGAGGTCATGAGTGGGCCAAAGAGCAGTTTCTGCACCCCCGAATACCTTGATCTAGCCCCCTGAAAGAGGGAGTGAAAAAAGTATAAAGGCACAACACCACTTTCTTCTTTAGCGTGACCTGCTAATCAACTTCTTTTTCTTGTATTGCTTTTGCCTTGGCGGCAGTTGGACCTACCGGGGATGGCTCTGCTTCGTCATGGAATGGCTTTGCTGCCGTTGTTTCCTCATCGCTAGCTTCTCTATGAGCAACCAGCGCAGCACTGACCACTTGATTTGTTGTCGATAAGTATAGCATCAATGGTTCCTGTGGCCTAGGCACGACTAGAGTTGGTGCAGAGGGCAAGTATCTTTTCAGGTCTTGCAGCGTAGCCTCCACTTCCGGAGTCCATTTTACTCAGGGATGGCCATCCTCCGCTGGCCCTGGACGGATATGCACATTTGCCTGGTATCGGCATAGATGAGTGACGGGTTCCGATTGGAACACAAGGTACTCAGGGCTAACATTACAGCCAAGGGCTTTGGTGAGCATATCAGCAAGGAGAGGCGGAAAGCCACAATGATTGACTGCGAAGGTTCGGCTTAAAAAGGTGGGTGCTCTGAGAGAACTAGGCATGGCTTCCGATATGGAGCTACTAGTTAGTCTTCTCTGCTGGGACATGTCTTACTGAGCTGGGAGAGCTGTTGCTGGAAGGACGGGATTTTATATGCAACTAGTTTGGGACACACCCACATAGCATGGGTCCTTTCCTTTAATGGTGAAGGGTATGCTATGCAGCTGACCAAAAAGGATAGGATTGCAGTTCAATCCACATTAAAATCGGTGGGGAACAATTGGGTAGGGACATGTTAGTTCCGACTGCGCCACCTATTGTTCAACAATGACGATGCCTGATGTAGGGATGGGTCAAATACATTAGCATGATAGGGACGTGTTAGTTCTGATACCGTCTCATGTGGCATCCCGGTCCGCGTAGACCAGGGGGCCTTCGCACATCAGCCCAGGATAACTCCTGAGTCACGATAGGTACATGATACAACATTCCAGGTACAAAATATTCATTATATACATGACATAGAGCATTACATCATTGATGAATAAAATGAGTGGCATAGCTCTAAGGCTATCTAAATGGCGACGGAAGTCTTAGTTTGGCGGCTCGATGACTCTGGCTGGGCTCCATAACTCACAGGACTGGCAAGGTTACGACCTAGCGCGACAGGTCTTCTCCCGCAATCTGGCCATGTGCAAGGCCAGGTGGGTACTTTGAATGTACTCGCAATACAACCAAATACATAGCGTCCAAACAAGCAGATGACAAAGCTAGTACCATGCGCATGCAAGAATTGACCTCATAACAATAACTAAGCATGGCATGATATTAACAAGGAACATGGATCAAACTAAGCATTTACATATCACAACATATTTTAGCATGGCAATAGTATAACATGGCATGTCATAGCATTTCATCACATAGAATGGCATGGCATAGATGTATCTACAAGAGATGGACATATGCATGCAACTATGTTGAAAAGTAAACTACCATTTACCTCTCATGAAGAAGTATACTGTTCATCAATCACTTACTCTGCCACTGCCCCTTGGGCCAACTCATGACTCACTGATATCTCATCTCGTGATCATGTTCAAAATAACTCCGTGCCATCTTACGACTATCTCATAGTCCAAGTCACCACATTCTTTATAGCACATTACTTATCAAATTAGTAATATCAAGTTTATCCTCCATTTCGACCAAGACCCGATAGTGTGACCTAGTACGAACTGTGTCCATGACCGAGGACGCGGCTACCGATAGATTATACACACTCTACAAAGGATAGCACATTGTACCCACACCACATAACCCATGGCCTTGTGCTCCCATTTGGGTGGACCAACAATGTTCCAATGAAATCGATCTATTGCATGACACTCTCCCGGCCACTCCGACCAACTCCCCTTTGGGCTAAGTCATGGGTGGCCCCGAGGCCACTTTGGACATCCAACGGCCACCGACGTGGCAAAACAAAATGGCCCCAAACGGGGACATGAGCTCAAACACGGGCAAACAAGGTTATTGCCGCCTATCGGGCTAGGGTAGCGCGCGCACATAACCTTCCCTAGTGGGAGGCACCGGCGAGAGGCATGACAATAGACCGCATTAAGGCCTTCCCATAAAGGCAAATGTGGATGTGCTAAAGGTGCTCGGTTGATCCCATCAATGATGGAGGAGGTTTGTTATTATTAAGTCATTTTATTATGTTCCCATCATCAACATTGTGAGCATGATAAATCATGAATGCAGACATTAACAATAATACCAAGATTCTCAAGTGAACAATCATAGTATATGAGGCAATACATGGTACGAATATAACTGCAAAGCAACAGAATCATAACAGTGTTGATAACCATGGCATGAGACTAAATCAGAGTGACAACATGCTATTATCAATAATAGTGTTCTAACTACCATGGCAAAAGATAACATGAAGTAAAGGCAGCAATACAAACATATAACATAGATGGTATAAAAGCTGACGGTAAAAATAATATGAATATACTGCAGCTACACACACACGGGATGCAAGCAAAGTCAACATGCAAGTCTGGGGCTCATGATAAGAGGTTGGCTTGCCTTGGGTTGGATGGATTCCTCGGATGAAAATGCCACGATCCGCGGGATACGAAACGCCAAAGTCGGTGCTCTCGGAAGAGGACTCAATCGGAGTTACAGTCGCAAAGATATGACCGTTTGTTCGATGGGCAGAAAAATAGATAAACTCTTGTCTATTTCTAGCCTTAATGGGCGAACGTTCACAAAGAAACCACTTCGGTCGGCGGCTGGTAGAAAGCGCATTTTACAGAATATGCTTGCGCATAGAGAAAACGCCTTTTAGCGAGAGGCCGCGGCAGAGAACGCCTTCTCCTGGGGAAAGCGCACTTGCGGAATACGTCTTCACTTAATCCAGTCAGCGGTCAGGCCGGGTCAGCGCTGAGGGACAGATGAGCGGGGCCCACCATGACTTCTCTTTCCTCCTCCTGGGTCGTCTTCCAGCTCGCGACGCAGAGTAGAGGAGGTTGTGGCCATCAACGGAGCCGGCGACTGGCGAAACGGGACGGCTGACCGATGCACGCAGGAGCTCCACCACTCCTTGTCGTGCCCGAGGGTGACGACGGGACCTCCTGGGATGGCCCAAAGTTCCATCACCACAGGCAGGAATATGGCGGTCGACGAGCTTCGTAGGCAGCCATGCCGACAGGTGTAACACCCACAATGTGGTTATATCTCCCACGTGTCAAAGCACAACTTAGAGGCAGAACCGCATTGTGGTTTTGTCACAAGAAGGGTCATCTTCACACAATCCCATGTAATGAACAAGACTGGGATAAAGAGTTGTCTTACAATCGCCACTTCACACAAAGAACATATAATTCATACATCATTCAGAGTACACACATAGTCCGACTACGGACGAAGCCAAAAGAAAAGAAGATAACCCAACTGCTAGATCCTCGATCGTCCCAACTGGGCTCCACTACTGATCAACATGAAACGAAACATAGCAACGACTAAGATCTTCGTTGAGCTCCCATCTGAGCTCGATTCCATCATCTGCACTGGTATCATCGGCACCTGCAACTGTTGTGATAGCATCTGGTGAGTCACGAGGACTCAGCAATCTCAAAACCTGCGAGATCAAGACTATTTAAGCTTATGGGTAGGAAAAGGGTAATGAGGTGGATCTGCAGCAAGCACTAAGCAAATATGGTGGCTAACATACGCAAATAAGAGCGAGAAGAGAAGCAACGGAACGGTCGAGAAGCTAGAAGTGATCAAGAAGTGATCCTGAAACTGCTTACGCACAATCATAACACCAAGACCGTGTTCACTTCCCGGACTCCGCCAAAAAGAGACAATCATGGCTACACACGCGGTTGATGCGTTTTACTTAGTCAAGTGTCAAGTTCTCTACAACCGGATATTAACAAATTCCCATCTGCCACATAACCGCGGGCACGGCTCTCGAACGTTTATACCCTGCAGGGGTGTCCCAACTTCCATCACAAGCTCTCACGGTCAACGAAGGATATTCCTTCTCCCAGGAAGACCCGATCAGTCTCGGAATCCTGGTTTACAAGACATTTTGACAATGGTAAAACAAGACCAGCAAAGCCATCCGAATGTGCCGACAAATCCTGATAGGAGCTGCACATATCTCGTTCTTAGGGCACACCGGATTGTCCAAACTTCCGGTAGGCCGGCCCAGAGTTGCCCCTCGTGACCACCGGCGGCTGATAGGTTGGACCAACACTCACGACGAGCACTGGCCCGGGGGGGGGGGGGTAAAATAAAGATGACCCTTGAGTCTGCAGAACCCAAGGGAAAAAGGCTTAGGTAGGCAAATGGTAAAACCAAGGTTGGGCCTTGCTGGAGGAGTTTTATTCAAAGCAAACTGTCAAGGGGGTCCCATAAATCACCCAACCGCGTAAGGAACGCAAAAATCAAGGAACATAACACCGGTATGGCGGAAGCTAGGGCGGCAAGAGTGAAACAAAACACCGGGCATAAGGCCGAGCCTTCCACCCTTTACCAAGTATATAGATGCATTAATTAAATAAGAGATATTGTGATATCCCAACATAATCCTGTCCATCATGGATCAATCTTAAACTTCACCTGCAACTAACAACGCTATAAGAGGGGCTGAGCAAAGCGGTAACATAGCCAAACAACGGTTTGCTAGGAAGGGTGAAAAAGGTTAGAGGATGACATGGCAATTTGGGAGGCTTGACAGACAAGTGATAGGTAGCGCAGCATAGCAATAGAACGAAGCAACTAGCAAGCAAAGATAGAAGTGATATCGAGGGTAATGGTCATCTTGCCTGAGATCCCGCAAGGAAGAAGAACGAGTCCATGAAGAAGACAAACAGACGTAGTCGAACGAATCCTCACAACTCCGGAACGAAACCGAAGCTAACGAGAGAAGCAAACCGGAAAGAAGTAAACAACGCGGTAAACAACCATCACATAAGCATGGCATGATACACAAACAAGTATGATGCATGACCAGTTTAAAGAGGCATGGCATGGCAAAGTGCAACAAACAATACTACAAATTAAGTGGAGCTCAATATGCAATGAGTTGCATATTGACGAAACACCACATCAATTATTTAGTTCTCTCTCGGTTAGGAACACAACAATATTACATGTTGTTATAAACATGGCAAGAGGTGAAGCATGAGCAAACCACCTATTTAGGCAAGTTTAAATGAGGCCAGAAACACAAACAACAATACCAGAAAATCCCATATGTTATTTAGCAATTTAATGCAACAACAATTTTAAACATTTTAAATGTTGTTATCATGATGCGGATGACATATACAAGTTATATGCAATTTTTATGAAAACATTGACATGAGCATGTTATGAAGCATTTGTCACCATGGCGGAACGAAAGGGGTGCCATGGCAATGACAACGGAAATGGTGCCACGATAACATTTCGATGATCCGACAACTCGTCGAGAAGTCAGTGCAAAAGAGAAAGTGTGCGGATGTGCGGTACATGCAAAAGATGGTGGGGTGATCCCGGTTATAGGGTTCCCACGAGTCGACGCATGGCAAAATAAGGAGGAACGTGCATGAAGCAAACGGGCACGGTGCAAACATATGGTTCATCTCAAACAATACACATGCATACGGTCCACGGGTGATCTTCTCGGCGTTATACCTTCGAAACGTGCATTCAGAATGGAACGAGTTCGATGCGGTGTAGATGGAAGTAGCGGTACACGGGTCGTAGTGGAAGTAGTCGTTCTCGCTACGGTAGTGGAAGTAGTGGTTGACGAACGTCGTCGAAGTAGTCGTTCACAGCAACGGTAGAGGTACTCACGATCCTGGCGACGGTAGTTGTACACGATTCATAGATGTTCATGTCTCTGTAGTCGTTTGGGTCTTGGGGTGATGGTAGTCGTTTACTTGACGGCGGTAGACGAACTTGGCGGTCCTCGTCGTCATGGTACTTGGCGTCCTCTCGGCCTTGATAGTGAAGAAACGAAACATGATGGTCGTGGTACTTGGCGTCCAGTGTAGCAACCTCACGATGCACCGTTGCTGTGGTGGTCTTGGAGGTTCGTGATCGAGGCATGGAGAAGAAGTTGCAGGCGGGAGTGACTAGAGATGGCGGATGCAGGGGGCTCAGGGCGAGAGGAGCAGATAGAGGCTCGGGCTCCTCAAGCCATGGGGATGGCCTGAAACAGGCTGCTGCAGGAGGCCGAGGGGAGCGGCAGGGTCTTGGATGGCGACGAGGGACCTGACGGCAGCTTGGCGCGGGCGCCGGGGCCACCGGAGTTGGCCAAGCTCGGGGACGAGATCCTGACTAGCAAGGGGAGCGAGGAGCGCAGGGCGGCAGCTAGCAGCGGCTCCGGTGGCCGGCGGACGGAGCTCTAGGAGAGGTGGAGAAGTGGTGGCACGGGCGAGGTGACGTGGTGGGGCAATGACGCAGAAGATGGCGCGACGGGCGACGACCGTCGCCAAAGGCGGGGAGGCAGCAGCGAGGTCGGCATCTGGGTGGTTGAGCACCTGCAACTGTTATTGTTGCCGGCGGCGTGGACGCGTGAGGCGGCGGAAAGGCGCTGGTGCTCACGATCCACTCGAGATCGAGTAGAGGAGGGAAGAGGAGGCACAGCCTCGGGCGTCTTCGAGCATGCGGGCGGGCGACGAGGCAAGGGATCGAGAGGAGCGTGGTGGCAGGCTGATGGAGGAGGGCGCAAGGCGCGCGTGGCCATGGGGATTGGGATCCCTCTCCTGTGTGTGCGAGGAGGGAGACGAGTGAAGGGGGAAAGGGGATCGAGCCGAGGCTCTTCCTGGTAGCGCAAGCGAGGGGAACGAGGGAGGAGGAGGAGATGGATCGGGGGGAGGCTAGGGTTATAGGTTTAGGTGGGCTGGCTGGGCTAATGGGTCGGCTTACTTGGTTGGGCCTTAGAGGCCGGCTGGGCTGTCTCTCTCTCCCTCATATTCTTTAGCAGAAAAGAATTAGAGAGAAGAAAAGAAGAGAGGGTTAGGGAAAGAATTTGCGCATGCGGACAATTTCCCCGGACTCCTAAAAATGTGAGGAATTTGACAAAAATAGACTGAGGACTTTTTTAGAGGAAGTAAAATCCACACCTGTTGGATTTAACTCAGACAAGTTTGAATTTCGAAACCCATTCGAATGAACTCCAAATGGGTTGAAATTATAAGGGTGACCCTACACACCAGATGTGATTTATGGGCAGATTTGGAACATTTATGGAGAAGTAAAATTGCAACTCAATTTTACTAAAAGGTCAAAAAGGAAGGATAGAATGTTGAGTCGGATAAAAGAAGAGTTGAAGAATAATGCAGATGTGTTATGGGTGATTTCCAGTTAATGGAATATTTATTATAGCTCCCTAATAATATTGGGAGTATATGTTCTAAAGAGAAATCACCATTGTGAATATCCCTCAATTTAAATGGACCGAGGATCCACACAATTTATTTAGAAGAGTTATAAAAAATTAATGATATGATGGCATGATGACATGATGCAACGCAAGAGATGGCATGATGAATGCACAAACAAAACAAATCACACGACAAGACTCAGAATAGCTGGAAGTCTTCTGGAGCGTCGGTCTCAGGGCGTCACAACACTCTACCACTACAAGAGGATCTCGTCCCGAGATCTAGGATGGCACCGGAGAGAAAACGAAAGAGGAAGAGAAGAGGTAAAACTAAGTTGCTTCTTCGACCAATGAGTGAAACCAAAGAACCTTGTGGGGTTGAAAAGTTGAAAGAGTGAACACAACGGTGTTGAACACAATTGAGAGCACTGCGGTACAGAATAGAAAGAAGGAACACCATGTGAACCTTGGAGGTTGCAAAGTTATGAATGACGAGTACAATGGACAAGAAGGAATTGGAACCACTCTGGTTGAAACGAGATAAACAAGGAACAAGGAAAATCAAATTCGGACAACACTCCAGTTGAAAAGAGATGCAAGGCTTGATAAGATGAAAAGAACTTAGCAGAGGACATAACACTCCTATTAAATAGATAAGCAACGAAAAGAACATGATATTTACAAAATGAGATGATGGGTCGAAGAGAGTAACATCGTAATGCCTCCGGAACAAAGAATAGAAGATAGATCATTGGAATAACATAATGGAGAAGAAAATGCCAACTTGTGCCACAAATGAGCTTGGAAAGCATCCTTCCAAGAAGGTTATAACGGAGTTGTTGGAAAACCAACAACGAAACGAATAAGCTTGTAGTGGGCTTATGAAAAACATCTCAAGATTATGAGGTGACAACCGGCCACTAACTGAAACAATTGCTTCCTTGAGATCAACAAAGAGATGAGAAATGCTTTGGCCGAGAGGATAGGAGAAAACTTAGATGAAAAAATGCTTGAGATCAACATTGCTTAAGGAAGGCTTTAGGTGAAAAATGACACAAGATAACTCCAACGAAGGATTAATGGATTTAAAACCTCATTCTTGACAACTTGAATCACCAAGGGAAATTGTCAAGAGTGACATAACACCACCTCAAAAGATAAGGTAGAAAGAATTGTACTTCATAATGCAAGACGAAGAATGCTTGAACTCCTCAAAACGAGACATGTGTTGAACACCATGTTTAATTTTGAGTATAGCTCGGCGGATCATAACTTCGAGAGAAATGTTGAAGAACAATTGAAGAATGAAAAGAATCCTTGATGAACCACCATGTAGATCCTCCAAGAAAAACTTCGGTAATAAAAGGATGATAAAAAGAAAGAGAAGTTGAAAACACAAGGTGAAGCCTTGCGATGATTTAGATGGAGCTTCGCGATGATATAACCGAGAGAACTTGGAACTCCGGAAAGAAAAGATGAACATCTTAGAGCCGAGAATTTATTCCTCATGAAAAAACTCCGAAGGAAGGGATTAATCACTTGGATGAAACAAGAATAAGAATTATGTTATGTGTATTCTTCAGCAATTTAAATTGATGACAAGCAACGGATTTGGCATACTACTTATTCTCGTAGAACTGATTAAGAGAGATATAGCGTAAACTTGAGAAGGTATAGATGGAACCACCGGTGGGATTTGGGGACCACGAAGGAATTGATATGATAATGAAGGAAGTGAAATCTTGAACGAACCACCGTAAGAACTGAAAACGACCGAAGGAGAGATAATGAAACACCGGGAAGAATTAGAAAACGAACGAAGATACTTGAGTGAATTTATATAGAAGAGATTAAAGAGATGACAAGCAGACTAGAGAATACTTGAATGATGCACTAGAACAATTTGGGGGATGAGAGCTGAGCGTTGAGAACGAATAAAACCGAAATGATGGCTTTCGTAGGAATAAAATGGAAAGAAATCATGAAATGCTTCGGATGGGTATGAAAATAATTCTCACGATTGAAAATGATTTGAGAGGATGGCACGAAGCTAGAACCATCAATCTTCAAGAGAACAGACCAAGACTTTAGGAGAAATCTCTTCCCCGGTCTTCAAATGTTGAGAATGATGACAAGAAACGCCACCATGAATTGTTGAGACACTCGGGGATGAAGAATAGAAAGGTTGAACCAACGATCAAAAGAATTTGAAAGCGATCTTGAAGAAGACATCTGGCTGATGAAAATTCATTCTTACGTCAAACTTGGAAATGAATTTGAGAATGGCTCCGGAAAATTAGGAGAGTCAGGTAAGATCCTGGAAAAACACCTATGGGTTAGGGCCCACTCGAAAGAAACATCGTTGAAGGATTGCTTGAAATAGAGGTTACACCGGTAGAATTAAAGCTTGAATGAGAGAAAAAAACCTCGAAGTAACTTGAACGGATTAAGAATGGAAACATGATTCTTCTGAGATATCTTCAGCACTTCGGATACGAATAGAGAGAGGTGAACGATTATGAGATGCACTGGCATGGGATAGCATTTGAAACGAGGAAAGGGGTATGATCAACACTGAAATCTTGAATTGAATCCACCGGGAGAATATGAGGATGAAGAATGATAAACTCGAAGCTCCGTTAGTATCTTCCTGAGAATCACCGGATAAGAACATTGACGGGAAAAGAATGGAGAAGCTTCACATCCATAAGATGGATACTTGATTAAGATATCTGAGTCCTTGAAGAAAAGGGTGGGAGGGCGGGAAAACAAAGACAACTTGGGATGGATGAAACAAACACCGTTGAGAAAACTTAGAATTGATCTTGCAAATGTTGAAATGATCGGATCCACTTGAAGAGAAGCACGCCAAGTTGGAAAAGAATTAACATGACGACCTCGATGATCAAGAAGGATTAGTATTCACATACCAATATGACAACACCGTTTTGGAAAGGTATGGATTCAACATTTGACTTCGAAGCAACTCGAATACCACAAATAAAACAAAACAAAGGATTGGCTTGCAGAATAAGCCGAAACAAACATATGACAGAGATTTCGTCCGAAGTTTTCGTGGTGGGGCCCACACGGGCTCGATTGTATAGCACCATCATGTACAAGGCAGTGCACATGACATACGAAGCATCCCCGAACCAGCATAGCCAAGGGTTCTTTAAGACACAACGAGGCCACTGTAAAAACGACCGTGGATAGGCGGACCACTAGACGTCGAACCCCAATCTCATATCATGCATCTGTCGAAAAGATATTCTAGGAGCTACTTGAATTCCCACCTATAAAACTCCCGAAACTTTCTAGTTATGCAATCTGGTGTAGGGGATACAGGGGAAGCAATATATATCTCACCCAAAACTAACAATCCCTACATCCAGTTGTATCCATCCATCAACACATAACCAAGAAACTTTCGAAAATCGTGTACCTCAACCTTCGAAAAGCATCCGTTATACGAGCTATGGCAATACTCCCGAACTCCCAACTACTGGGTGGCATCGAGGTTATCTCGCCAACAACTACATAAAAGAAATTTTCGATGTCGGCAAAACTCAGGTATTCCAGAACTGCAACGATAAAATTATGACGACAACACCTCGGAGATCAACTCCCCGGGACACTGCCACAACCCCTAAATGTCAGGAGGCACCAAGAACAATGTTCTCGTCATAAGAATATCGGAACGATCCCAAGATACCCGCGTGATCCTAAATTTTTTTTAGTGAAATTTGAGGAGAGGAAAGTCAAAACATCTACGTCAGGAGACCTCACCAGAGCGACGAAGGGGCTGAGGAGTAAAAAGAATCCTACTCTCTGATATATATAATCCTAAGACTCAAAACACTTTTGTTCTAGACTCAACAACGCCAGCGGTTCGATCAAGCAAGGGGCTCCTAAGTCGGGGATGGCTCTGATTACCAACTTGTAACACCCACAATGCGGCTATATCTCCCACGTGTCGAAGCACGACTTAGAGGCATAACCGCATTGTGGTTTTGTCGCAAGAAGGGTCATCTTCACACAATCATGTAATGAACAAGGCTGGGATAATGAGTTGGCTTACAATTGCCACTTCACACAAAGAACATATAATTCATCCATCATTCAGAGTACACACATAGTCCGACTACGAACGAAGCCAAAAGAAAAGAAGATAACCCAACTGCTAGATCCTCGATCGTCCCAACTGGGCTCCACTACTGATCAACATGAAACGAAACATAGCAACGAGTAAGATCTTCGTTGAGCTCCCATCTGAGATCGGTTGCATCATCTGCACTGGTATCATCGGCACCTGCAACTATTGTGATAACATCTGGTGAGTCACGAGGACTCAGCAATCTCAAAACCCGCGAGATCAAGACTATTTAAGCTTATGGGTAGGAAAAGGGTAATGAGGTGGATCTGCAGCAAGCACTAAGCAAATATGGTGGATAACATACGCAAATAAGAACGAGAAGAGAAGCAACGGAACGGTCGAGAAGCTAGAAGTGATCAAGAAGTGATCCTGAAACTGCTTACGCACAATCATAACACCAAGACCGTGTTCACTTCCCGGACTCCACCGAAAAGATACCATCATAGCTACACACGCGGTTGATGCATTTTACTTAGTCAAGTGTCAAGTTCTCTACAACCGTATATTAACAAATTCCCATCTGTCACATAACCGCGGGCACGGCTCTCGAAAGTTTATACCCTGCAGGGGTGTCCCAACTTAGCCCATCACAAGCTCTCATGGTCAATGAAGGACATTCCTTCTCCCAGGAAGACCCGATCAGTCTCGGAATCCTGGTTTACAAGACATTTCGACAATGGAAAAACAAGACCAGCAAAGCCACCCGAATGTGCCGACAAATCCTGATAGGAGCTGCACATATCTCGTTCTCAGGGCACACCGGATTGTCCAAACTTCCGGTAGGCCAGCCCAGAGTTGCCCCTGGTGACCACCGGCGGCTGACAGGTTGGACCAACACT
>NC_041383.1:282370014-282447995 GCF_002162155.2 Triticum dicoccoides | reverse complement strand
GGTAAAATAAAGATGACCCTTGAGTCTGCAAAACCCAAGGGAAAAAGGCTTAGGTAGGCAAATGGTAAAACCAAGGTTGGGCCTTGCTGGAGGAGTTTTATTCAAAGCGAACTGTCAAGGGGGTCCCATAAATCACCCAACCGTGTAAGGAACGCAAAAATCAAGGAACATAACACCGGTATGACGGAAACTAGGGCGGCAAGAGTGAAACAAAACACCAGGCATAAGGCCGAGCCTTCCACCCTTTACCAAGTATATAGATGCATTAATTAAATAAGAGATATTGTGATATCCCAACATAATCCTGTCCATCATGGAGCAATCTTCAACTTCACCTGCAACTAACAACACTATAAGAGGGGCTGAGCAAAGCGGTAACATAGCCAAACAACGGTTTGCTAGGAAGGGTGAAAAAGGTTAGAGGATGACATGGCAATTTGGGAGGCTTGACAGACAAGTGATAGGTACCGCAGCATAGCGATAGAACGAAGCAACTAGCAAGCAAAGATAGAAGTGATATGGAGGGTAATGGTCATCTTGCCTGAGATCCCGCAAGGAAGAAGAGCGAGTCCATGAAGAAGACAAACAGACATAGTCGAACGAATCCTCACAACTCCGGAACGAAACCGAAGCTAACGAGAGAAGCAAACCGGAAAGAAGCAAACAACGCGGTAAACAACCATCACATAAGCATGGCATGATGCACAAACAAGTATGATGCATGTCCGGTTTAAAGAGGCATGGCATGGCAAAGTGCAACAAACAATACTACAAATTAAGTGGAGCTCAATATGCAATGAGTTGCATATTGACGAAACACCACATCAATTATTTAGTTCTCTCTCAGTTAGGAACACAACAATATTACATGTTGTTATAAACATGGCAAGAGGTGAAGCATGAGCAAACCACCTATTTAGGCAAGTTTAAATGAGGCCGGAAACACAAACAACAATACCGGAAAATCCCATATGTCATTTAGCAATTTAATGCAAAACAATTTTAAACATTTTAAATGTTGTTATCATGATGCGGATGACATATACAAGTTATATGCATTTTTTATGAAAACATTGACATGAGCATGTTATGAAGCATTTGTCACCATGGCGGAACGAAAGGGGTGCCATGGCAACGACAACGGAAATGGTGCCACGGCAACATTTGGATGATCCGACAACTCGTCGAGATGTCGGTGCAAAAGAGCAAGTGTGCGGGTGTGCGGTACATGCAAAAGATGGTGGGGTGATCCCGATTACCGGGTTCCCACGCGTAGACACATGGCAAAACGAGGAGGAACGTGCATGAAGCAAACGGGCACGGTGCAAACATATGGTTCATCTCAAACAACACACATGCATACGGTCCACGGGTGATCTTCTCGGCGTTATACCTTCAAAGCGTGCATTCGGGACGGAACGAGTTCGATGCGGTGTAGATGGAAGTAGCGATACACGGGTCGTAGTGGAAGTAGTCGTTCTCGCGACGGTAGTGGAAGTAGTGGTTCACGGACGTCGTCGAAGTAGTCGTTCACAGCAACGGTAGAGGTACTCGCGATCTTGGCGATGGTAGTTGTACACGATTCGTAGATGTTCATGTCTCTGTAGTCGTTTGGGTCTTGGGGTGATGGTAGTCGTTCACTTGACGGCGGTAGACGAACTTGGCGGTCCTCATCGTCATGGTACTTGGCGTCCTCTCGGCCTTGACAATGAAGAAACGGAATGTGATGGTCATGGTACTTGGCGTCTAGTGTAGCAACCTCGTGATGCACCGTTGTTGTGGTGGTCTTGGAGGTTCGTGACCGAGGCATGGAGAAGGAGTTGCAGGCGGGAGTGACTAGAGATGGCGGATGCAAGGGGCTCAGGGAGAGAGGAGCAGATAGAGGCTCGGGCTCCTCAAGCCATGGGGATGGCCCGAAACAGGCTACTGCAGGAGGCCGAGGGGAGCGGCGGGGTCTTGGATGGCGATGCGGGACCTGACGGCAGCTGTGCACGGGCGCCGGGGCTGCCGAAGTTGGCCGAGCTCGGGGACGAGATCCTGGCTAGCAAGGGGAGCGAGGAGCGTGGAGTGGCAGCCAGTAGCGGCTCCAGTGGCCGACGGACGGGGCTCCATGAGAGTTGGAGAAGCGGTGGCGCGGGCGAGCTGACATGGCGAGGCGATGACGTAGAAGATGGCGCGACGGGCGACGACCGTCACCGGAGGCGGGGAGGTAGCGGCGAGGTCGGCATCTGGGTGGTAGAGCACCTGCAACTGTTATTGTTGCCGGCGGCGTGGACGCGTAAGGCGGCGGAAAGGCACTGGTGCTCACGATCCACTCGGGATCGAGTAGAGGAGGGAAGAGGAGGCACAGCCTTGGGCATCTTCGAGCATGCAGGCGGGCGACGAGGCAAGGGACCAAGAGGAGCATGGTGGCAGGCTGATGGAGGAGGGTGCAAGGCGCGCGTGGCCATGGGGATTGGGATCCCTCTCCTGTGTGTGCAAGGAGGGAGACGAGTGAAGGGGGAAAGGGGATCGAGCCGAGGCTCTTCCTGGCGGCGCAAGCGAGGGGAACGAGGGAGGAGGAGGAGATGGATCGGGGGGAGGCTAGGGTTATAGGTTTAGGTGGGCTGGCTGGGCTAATGGGCCGGCTTAGTTGGTCGGGCCTAAGAGGCCGACTGGGCTGTCTCTCTCTCCCTCATATTCTTTAGCAGAAAAGAATTAGAGAGAAGAAAAGAGGAGAGGGTTAGGGAAAGAATTTGCGCATGCGGACAATTTTCCCGGACTCCTAAAAATGTGAGGAATTTGACAAAAATAGACTGAGGATTTTTTTAGAGGAAGTAAAATCCACACCTGTTGGATTTAACTCAGACAAGTTTGAATGTCGAAACCCATTCGAATGAACTCCAAATGGGTTGAAATTTTAGGGGGTGACCCTACACACCAGATGTGATTTATGGGCAGATTTGGAACATTTATGGAGAAGTAAAATTGCAACTCAATTTTACTAAAAGGTCAAAAAGGAAGGATAGAAGGTTGAGTCGGATAAAAGAAGAGTTGAAGAATAATGCAGATGTGTTATCGGTTATTTCCAGTTAATGGAATATTTATTATAGCTCCGTAATAATATTAGGAGTATATGTTCTAAAGAGAAATCACCATTGTGAATATCCCTCAATTTAAATGGATCGAGGATCCACACAATTTATTTAGAAGAGTTATAAAAAATTAATGATATGATGGCATGATGACATGATGCAACGCAAGAGATGGCATGATGAATGCACAAACAAAACAAATCACACGACAAGACTCGGAATAGCTGGAAGTCTTCTGGAGCGTCGGTCTCGGGGCGTCACAACAGGGCTCCCCCGCCGGGGCTAAGGGTGGCGGCGCACTTCTCGCGTCCAGGGAGGGACGAGGGCACCAAGGGAATGGAGGGGAAGGGCCACAGCCGGGGGTGGCCGAGGGGCATCGGGCCGCGGTGGCTCAGGCAATGGAGGGGACTGGGGAAGCTCTGAGGCTTGGGGAAGATGCTGGAGACTGCGAGTGACGAGGGAGAGCTCGGGGACACGCCTAAATACACCCGAGGAAGACTCGAGAATGGGGAAGAGGTGGCACGTGCTGCGGCAATGTGTCCATGCTCCGGGGATAGACGCAGGGTCAGCAGGCGCAACCAATGGCGACGGGACGAGGCAGGCAGGGGAGCAGGTGCCAACCTGACGATCGGTAGAGGGAGTGGAAAGCTCGGGGAGGAAGAAACCAAGGGGAAGAGGAGTCCAGGAGGAAACTGACGGCGGTCATAGGCATGTAGTGCCGCTGCAGTGACTGCCGTGGCATGGGGAGGGAGAAATTTGCGGGGGAAAGCTTTGGAGAGGGGGTACGCAGACCCAGGGGAGCCATTGGACATGATCGGGCGAGCCAAAGCCGGTCGGAGCAGGCCTGCCTAGGAGAATAGTGCGCAGACCACCATTTTGGCCGGCTCTACTCGTGATCACCACAGCCAAAGCTTGTCCCGCGTCTTCCTGGATGTTAGATCATGTCCACAAGACGTATCACTGCTCAAATAGATAGGGTACGAGGCTGGAATCAACTAGAAGGCTCTGCTATGGGAGAAACTTGCAAAAACAAGTTCCAAAAGCAAACTGGTTTGATAGATGAATCTGGTTGTGCACAACTCCATTAGGCATGGGATTTGGCTGAGTGTGATAATATACTAAGGTGACCGTTGTGCCAAAATCTCAGGTCCAAAAGATGAGACTAGCTGGTACTTGCTGCACAAAGTGCCAAACTATCCAGAAATGCAAAAGAGGTTGCTGGGGAAAAATGTCTAGATAGAAATGGCTATAATTTGGTGGAGGCCAGTGATTTAATCTATTTAATGAGCTAGTAAAGTTTCAGCTCAATTGGGTACACCATGAAGGTACTTCCTTCACAAAGTGAGAATCTAGACATAAACTTGAGAAAATTGTAGGGCAAGATTGGATAGATGGATTGAGCTGACTTTCGGTTTGCTTTAGTGATTTATCAATATGAACCACCCTGCAAAAATTCAGCTCAAAAGGATTTAGGAATAGAGCACTTCGTTCACAAAGCTTCAGACAGGGCAGAAACCTGCATTGGATCATGTGCTCAAATTTTGAACTGTGGAACATGAGGTTTGGATGGAACTAGTGAAGATATAGCAAGGACTAGCTCCACAAATTATTTAGGAATTTTCCTTGCTACCAAAATGGTAGTTCCTTTGGAAGTGGCAGAAATGCAATATTCGCTTATAATAGGAAAAGGAAATTTCCCTTATATAAATATGGCCAATATTTTTGTGAGAACTTGGAATAGGCATCAAGATCATCTCCACAAATTTAATTCCACAGACATCTCTAAACTTAATAAAAAATTGTGGAGATGGATTTAATTCCACAAACAGACAAAAGAAGGAATTAATCCCAAATGACAAATATTGCATATGACTTGGCAATATTTTTGCATACCCAGGGTTTGTAGGTGTAGGAGGATCTTTGGGAATCTTTTGGAGGATTAACATATCAACATAATTGATGGCTCCTTTTTAATTACAAAGGCAAGATTCAAATTCCAACATTTAGAATTAGGGTTGGAATGGGTTTTGATGGAGTTTGAGATGATGCAAATGAGGTCCCGCCCAACATCAAATGCAGAGACTAGGTTTAGAAAGGTTGAAAATTTCCCTGATTCTCATAATCATCCAATAAAATCTGGAGGAAGATTTTGAAAAGAGTGCTAGGAAGGAATAACAACGCAAAAATTGATAACCCAATTTTTGGGCTGTTACACTCATCCATCTTATCGGCCGTTGGAGGAAAATCCAACAGCATCCGGGCTCGCGCCATAGCCTCCGTTACCGTCGAAGGCATGTTGGAGCGGGAAGAACGCGACGTCGCTCGACTCCTGGCAAAGCCAGCAGGAGCACCGTTGCGATCTTCTCGCCCAATAGCGGGGGTGGCAGCAAGTTGGCGCGCAGGAGCGGTGCCTGAGGATCTGGAGCTTGGTCGACGGGGGACTTGTCGTGTGGACGCTGCTACGGAGGTACAACAACAGTGCTTGGCATCACATCTCGTGCATCATGCAATGGACGCGGAGTGTGCCTCGATATCGTCTTCCTTGCGGCCGCCGGAGTTCGCACAGCAGGAAGGTCTCTGCTTGCGCCCCACCGGGCGGGGTTGCCCCGGTGGACGCATTCGCTGGTGTGTTGGGGAGGTGGGAACTATGCACCCACGTCACCCATGTTGTTGTTTCTATCTTCACCAGAGGGTTGAAGTAGACGTCCGTCTCCAGTGTCTCCACCACCCATCTCTGCCGCAGTGGGCACGGCGACTGCACCGCCTGCATCTGCCATGCCCACTACTACTTCTTGAGCTAGTGTTGGTTTTCCCTTGAAGAGGAAAGGGTGATGCAGCAAAGTAGAGATAAGTATTTCCCTTAGTTTGAGAACCAAGGTATCAGTCCAGTAGGTGGTACAAGCAAGTCTCCAATCTATGCACCTGCACAAACAATCAAACACTTGCACCCAACACGATAAAGGGGTTCTCAATCCCTTCACGGTCACTTGCAAGGATGAGATATGATAGAGATGGATATAAAAGATTACTTAAAGTAAAACAAAGTAAAAGTAAATAAAACTCAGCGAGGTATTTTTGGGTTTTTAGTTTATAGATATGAAATTATATGATGGAAAATAGACCCAGGGGCCATAGGTTTCAAAAGAGGCTTCTCTCTTGAAGAAAGCATATGGTGGGTAAACAAATTACTATTGAGCAATTGATAGAAAAGTGCAAAGTTATGACGATATCTAAGGCAATGATCATGAATATAGGCATCACGTCTATGATAAGTAGACCGACTCCTGCCTGCATCTACTACTATTACTCCACACATTGACCGCTATCCGGCATGCATCTAGAGTATTAAGTTCATAAGAACGGAGTAACGCCTTAAGTAAGATGACATGATGTAGAGGGACAAACTCAAGCAATATGATGTAAACTCCATCTTTTTATCCTTGATGGAAACAATACAATACTTGCTTTGCTACCCCTACTATGTCACTGGGTGAGGACACCGCAAGATTGAACCAAAACTAAGCACCTCTCCCATTGCAAGAAAAACCAACCAAATTGATAGTTCGAAGAGAAATACAAATATATCAAATCATGCATACAATTCAGAGAGGACTCAAATAATATTCATAGGTAATCTGATCATAAATCCACAATTCATCGGATCTCAAGAAACACACCACAAAAAAGTATTACATCGGATAGAACTCCAAGAACATCAAGGACATTGTATTGAAGATCAAAGAGAGAGAAGAAGCCATCTAGCTACTAGCTATGGACCCATAGCTCTACGGTAAACTACTCACGCATCGTCGGTAGGGAGGCAAGGTTGATGTCGAGGCCCTCCGTGATCGAATCCCCTCCAGCAGATCGCCTGAAAAGGCCCCAAGATGGGATCTCATGGGACAGAGGCTTGCGGCAGAGGAAAGGTATTTTGGTGGACGCTTCTGGTGGTTTGGGAATATTTTCGAATTTATAGAGCTAAGATTAGGGTTGGGGGACTCCCGAGGGGGCCACAAGCCAGGGGCGCCCCCCTGGGGCGTGCCCTGGGGGCTTGTGGGCTCCCCGGGACTCCTCTGGCCCCCTCTCCAAGCTACGTGGGTGTCTTCTGGTCCAAGAAAAATCATCGCGAAAGTTTTATTCCGTTTGGACTCCGTTTGATATTCTTTTCTGAAAAAGCCAAAAACAAGGAAAAAACAGCAACTGGCACTGGGCACTAGGTTAATAGGTTAGTCCCAAAAAATGATATAAAATAGCATATTAATGCATATAAAACATCCATAGTAGATAATATAATAGCATGGAACAATCAAAAATTATATATACATTGGAGACGTATCACCCACCATGGTGCCCGCACTGTCCACAGCAGCAGCGCCGCCCAAGCCGCCCGCAGACGCGTGCGGCAGCAGCTTCGACTTGGAAGGTTTCGTCACCATGGAACTCTTCTTCTTAGGCACCATGGATGGGGATGATGATGATGAAACTTGACGAACTTGACGCGCCGTCTGCTGTCCAGGTTCACGCCAGTGATGCCCCTTGACCTGGCGCGCCAAAGATGTCGGCGTGGAGTGGTGATATATGGGGTAGCTCGACCCCTTTGTGGTTCAGCGAGGGGGTGCACTGAATGCAAAGAGCAGGAACAACAGGAGACACAACAAGATTTACCCAGGTTCAGGCCGCTGAGAAGCATAAAACCCTACTCATTCTTTAGTGTATGGGATGAGTGTGTGCAGAAGTACACGGAGCGCTCTTGTCATGGATTTAACACGGCAGATGCCCTAGCGAAAGGACTTAGGTGTGGAGCCATCGCAGCTAGGTTAGCTTGAAGGGGTTAAACATGACAAAGGAGACGCAGACTTTTACCCAGGTTCTACCCCTCTCAATGAGGTAAAAGCCTACTCCTGCTTTCGATTGTATTGCTTGTGTTTCGATTACCAGGGAGCGAATATGCTTGACCTAGTACTCGATCAATTGTTAAATTTTTTGTCAACCCACTGCCGGGTCACCCCTTTATATACATGTTGATGCCCGGCGGCTTATAGAGTTCCGGTCGGCTCATACACAACGTGTCCGGCTCGGTAACTAACTAAGCTTGCCTTACAATACAAGTTAAGCATATGGCGGCTCAGACCCGTGGACCTCAAATCATCCCCGAGTCTTGGGCCTTCAATAAGCTTGCTCTATGAACCGCCATCTTCACATCTTCTTGGGCTTCTTCACCTTAAGTCGCTAGTGGCATGACCCAGCCCCTCCTAGGTGGGTCAATACCCAGTAGTTATATCCCCAACATTAGGCCCCAGGTTGATTTGAACTGGTTCATATCAATCTTCATCACTTGACATAGCAAACTTCTTCTTTCATCAACTTTCACCAAGTCACCGTAACCCGCCATGACGTCACATCATCGAACCGCAGTAACCCAACGTGAAGTCACATGCATTAATTCTACACAAAGTCCAGGATATCTCAACGGATCTTTATCTTAATGGATCTCCCAAAAATCGAGGCGTCCATATAGCCACATAATCATTTTTTTGGTCTCCTCGATTCTCGCGCATGCCATCTATCCATTCCCTTATAAATAGGGGCAGGGGGTCCTCTTTTTCACTTTTCACCCCATCCTCGCATCTTCCTCTTTATTCTCGCGTTGTCCAGCACCGCCCGAGCTCTGTCGCCGCCGTCTTCAACGTCATCAACTCCGTCCACTACATCACCCTGAACGTGTCCAAAGATCGCGGCGCTCCTCCGCTGTTCATCGACACCGACTGGTACCGCTTTTGTTTCATCTTAGATCTGCACTAGGGTTTCCTCCGTTCATCGGAGTTCTTCGGTGTTCAACAACAACCTCCCCAATGTTCCTCGCCGATGACTTGTTTGATCCAAACACGGTATAGAACTAGTGCAGCAGTAGTTTCAGCCCTTATCTCAAAACATAGATGTGTTCCATCTACTGAAACACAACTCCCAACTCGCGTGTTCTTTGGCCGCGGTAACTTGGTTAACTTTATTTTCTATTTTCAAGGTGCCGTAGATCCGAAATCGTAGAAGCAATCTATAAAACCTATTTACTTAACACTTAGTAAAATTTAGCTTTACTCCAAGATCTATAGACATTAGCCCCTCATGGCGGCTTGAACGACAACCTGTAGTTCACCAGATAGTTGCTGGCTTAACTTTGAGCACCTTAAGCCGTCAATGTACCATTCTGACATAACTGGGCTATTCCTTGCCGATTTAGTCATGCCAATCTTTATAACACTTATTATCGTTGAAAGCCAATTATTCTTGCCTTGCACATCTGTCCTCAAATCACTTGCCGGCTTAACATCACATTCTTAAATCTGCAATGTTTTTTCTTCTAGGCTTTTCATAAAAAATGACAAAGACTATTACCTCATGCAACTGGGTGGCCTTCACTGTCACCGAAGAAGCTCTGAATGACCATGTCAAGGTGGGCATCTTAGCCCCAAAAGAGGATATCCTGGAGGGTCCCTGGAGATGAGGCCAGACCCGCCCCTAAAGAGGGTGAAATTGTGTTTTTTACTGATCATATGCTATGCGGGTTCACCCCACCCGGCTCAAAGTTCTTTCATGATGTGCTGCATTATTTCAAGCTCCATTCTCAAGATATCGGCCCCAACTCTGTCTCAAACATCTGCAACTTTCAAGTGTTCAGTCAAGTATATCTCCAACAAGATCCCGGTGTAGAATTGTTCAGAGAGTTCTACTATTTGAACCGGCAAATAGAGTTCACTGACAGGCCAGCCTTAGAACTGCGGGGCATTTCCATTCAGAGGCAGAAACATGCTACTTTCCCTGCTACCTCCCCTCCCAGTAATTCTAAGGACTAGAACCAAACATGGTTTTACTGTCAAGATATGTCTCCGGCTTAGAAACAGACACCATCTTCCAGAACGGATCAGGACAGAAGCACAACCCAAGTATATTCCCATCTTTTCAAAGATTAGGGCCATGATGGCCAACGGCTTAACTGGAATCGATCTAGTTAGGTGTTGGGTCGCATGGAGGATCTTGCCCTTGAGCCATCGGCCCAGCTTAATGTGCAAATGCAGTGGGAGCATCAAAGATCCCCAAAGCCATCTTCAAATAGAAATGGATGACGACTCCATCAACACCATGACCAAGTCCCTGTTTAATGAGAGCTAGAAAGATTGCAGCAAGACTGGCTTGGCTCCGTTTTATACAAAGAACAAAGCTCTAGATGTAAGTGCTTTAAACAATTTTCCCATTTACTCATTATTGCTTAAAATTTCCGCAGGCTGACTCCTCATTTTGGAAGAACAAACTCTAGGATAAGCCGGCAAAGAAGGCCAGGGCAAAGAGCAAGGTTGTCAAGAAGCCTGCCAAAAAGAAGACTAACCTCGTAGATCAACTTGGTTTGGATGACTCTGGGTCGGAGGTAGAACTTGAGTCCCTTGGCTCATTGTTTAATCATCTTATTGACACTGATTACCATCAGGATGAAGCGGAAGCATCCGCGGAGATGATGAAGAGGTAATTATCCTTTCCTCTGGCTCAGAATCTCTGCCGAGACAAAAAACTCGACAAGCAAGCCGGAAAGTAAGGTTTTATCACCCTTTGGCTCACTTGGATCCCAACTTTATTTTGAAGAAGCAACATCATGAGGTTCGCCGCTCGACCCAGAACAGTGGCGGCAGGGTTCTTTCTTCCGGCTTACCCAACACACTGGCTCGTCGCAAGCGTCGAGCAAAGGTTTCACAGCTTTCCGAATTATCTTTTCCTTAACCCTTTCGATTCAAACTATTAGGGTACTCCAAATTCGTCTTCTGGCGACTCAACAGGGACTCATATTCCGGCTTTCAAGATTGCCCCTGGGTAACAATTCTTGCCTTTATTGTCTTAACTTATAAACATGTATATATTGATCTCTTTTATTTTTCCCTTGTTAGCGGAATGGCCAAACCAAGCAAGAAGGCCAAAGTGAACAAGTCGGTTGAGGACCCGAAGGCTCACGAGCCAGAACAACAACTGCTCGAGTCTGAAACCTCAATGTAGAATGTTGAAAATCCTGCTGATGAGCCACCGCCAGAAATCCCAGAGGCTCCCATGACTACTGATGAATCAGGTGCTAAGCCAGCAAGCCCGGCCAAGCCTACTGAAGAGTCTGAAGATGGTGTTGTAGTCACTGGGACAGATTACACAATACCAGGCAATCCCATCGTCTTGTCCAAGCACAGCGCCAAAGAGGAAATCTCATCTGCTGACAAAGGCAAATGGAAATTGGATCTGGAGAGTTATGCTCAATTTAATGCCCAGGAATTCCACGTTGGCTACTTAAACCGCCTCCACACCAACTATGACTTTGAAGCTGGTTTGGTTAATCTTATGAAAGATCATTTTGACGTAAGCAAAAAACTTGTCTCAGACAAATATATATCTATTAGCTGCCAAGTCTACTGGATATGATAAACTTGAATATACTGTAGACTTTAAATCTCCTTGTTGATCTTGATATCCATGTTACAACATGTTAGATCTTTAGAATCAACACAAGTAGCCCCCAAGGGCCAGTTTAAGCTGCATAGCTGAACCAGGGACTTCAAATAGTAGTTTTCAATTTTGCACCTGTAGCCCCCAAGGGACAGCTTAATTAGCATGGCTAAGCCGGGGCTTATGACCATTAAAAATCCAAATATGTAGCCCCCATGAGCCGGCTTAATCAGCCATGGCTAAATCGGGTCATGAAAGATTTGTCTTAAAAGAGAAATGTACATTAGCCCCCAAGTGCCAAGTAAAATACTTGTATTGTGCTTGGGACTTCAAATAAGATGATCATAATGCCTCCTATCTTGTTCATGTTGCAGGCTGAACTAAATATGAAGGAATCCCAAGTCAATGATCTGAGGCAAAACATTCAAACCCAGCAATCTGAGACTTCCAAGGCCAAGTCAGAACTGAAAGTCGCTTTGGAGAATGCTGAAAAGCTAAAGAAGGATTTCAGTGCCGAGAGAGCCAGCTGGGATACCAAAAAGACGGCTCTGCTAAAGAGAGCTGAAGATGCTGAAGCTGCTCTTAAGCCGGTAATTGACAAGTTATCCGGTTTAAAGCATCAAATCAATAGCATGACATCCGCCATCTTTGGTAAGTATCCTTGTTCTTGAAACTTTCAACACCAATGTTCAACAATCATAAGCCGGTTTTTTATCAATACCTTTATCTATGAAGGCTCCTGCAGCTCCAAACTGGGTCAGGACATGCACATTAAGCTAAAAGCTGCATACACTCTAGTAGAGCAGTTGTACACTGGCGCTCAACGGGCTATCTCTGCCGCCGCTCACAAGAAACAGTCGCCTTCTCTTATCAAGGAAGTGTTGGAAAAGTTGTCCATGTTGCCAGAGAGGATTGAAGAGCTAAAGCTATCAGCTGCTCAAGCCGGTGCAATCACCACGCTGAGTCGGGCAAAAGCATGGCAAGCAGAGCTTGACCTGCAAGAGTTAGCTAGTGGTTGCCCGAGGCTCAAAGAAGACATGTCTCCATTTGAAGCAGCAGATTTCACCAAGTGCGTGAAAGAAATGCGCCCTTTAGCAAGCCGGCTAGCAGAAGAGACAGATTTGTCCAAATATCAGGCGACTTTTACCAAGGAGAACTCAAGGTTGCTAGTGCCGGTTCATGATGCCACATACCTTATTCCCCCAACACGTAAGCATACCTTTGCCCCTGATATTGACCCATCAAGCTTGATAGGCGATGAAGCTATATTTAGAGCTTTGACTGGGATCAACTGGGCTACCTCTGACTTCCAGCCAATGGGTGGAGAAGAGGAAGATGAACTGGTGCACGATGACCGGGAGTCGTCAACATGCTCAGACCAGGAAAGCTGATCCTTTGCGGTGGCTCACAAATTTCATGATGATACTTTGTGCCACAAAACACTTAATCATTTGGGCTGCATATCAGCCATGTAATAGGCTAGTTGAATACAATGATCTGTCATGCCATCGTGCATGTTTTTTCGTTTGAATACGTTTAAACTGCCGTTCCGATGCTTGAAGACCCATAGTCTATGCTTCATCATATTGATTTATCAGACGGATCGTATCCAATATTTTTGTGTTGCCTGCATGTGCACAAATAAACAACATGTGCCCTGGCGGTTTACCCCAGGACGGGTTATATTGCTCAACACAATATAGTATGATGACTTGTCAAAGTCTTATAATCAGGGCGGGTTATCAAAACCTCACATATTCATATTCAACAAGTAAAACATACCTATGAAATTAAGTCATACTGTCGGCTTACATCACCATATCCAATAAGGATTACAATTCCATAGCTTAGAGCATACAACTCCAAGTCCATAATTCAAACATGCTGGCGACTTATCATCGAAAACCAGAACAGGTTATCAAAACCTCATATATACTCATAGCATAAGCCATAATGATTAAGGCTACATGGCCTAAATCATGTTAAGCCATATGTCAAAAAGGTACAAAAATAACAACTTGAAACAATGTTCAAGAAACAACAAATCAGGAAAACAAGGCTTTCATAGGCTGCCAAGCCTCAATATCAAGTGTTGTTCATGGGCCGCACAGCCACTAGGTTAATCCTTCATTCAAACCTGTAAGTCGAGCCTGATAACCCACAAGTGTAGGGGATCGCAACAGCTTTTGAGGGTAGAGTATTCAACCCAAATTTATTGACTCGACACAAGGGGAGCCAAAGAATATTCTTAAGTATTAGCAGTTGAGTTGTCAATTCAACAACACCTAGATAACTTAGTATCTGCAGCAAAGTATTTAGTAGCAAACTAGTATGATAGTAATGGTAAAAGTGAAAAAAGTAAAGATAGCTGTTTTGTAGTAATTGTAACAGTAACAACGGAAAAGTAAATAAGCGAAGCACAATATGTGAAAAGCTCGTAGGCATTGGATCAGTGATGGATAATTATGTCGGATGCAATTCCTCATGTAATAGCTATAACATAGGGTGACACAGAACTAGCTCCAGTTCATCAATGTAGTGTAGGCATGTATTCCGAATATAGTCATACGTGCTTATGGAAAAGAACTTGCATGACATCTTTTGTCCAACCCTCCCGTGGCAGAGGGGTCCTAGTGGAAACTAAGGGATATTAAGGCCTCCTTTTAATAGAGAACCGGAACAAAGCATTAGCACATAGTGAATACATGAACTCCTCAAACTATGGTCATCACCGAGAAGTATCCCGATTATTGTCACTTCGGGGTTATCGGATCATAACACATAATAGGTGACTATAGACTTGCAAGATAAAATCAAGAACTCACATATATTCATGAAAACATAATAGGTTCAGATCTGAAATCATGGCACTCGGGCCCTAGTGACAAGCATTAAGCATAGCAAAGTCATAGCAACATCAATCTCAGAACAGAGTGGATACTAGGGATCAAACCCTAACAAAACTAACTTGATTACATGGTAAATCTCATCCAACCCATCACCGTCCAGCAAGCCTATGATGGAATTACTCATGCACAGCGGTGAGCATCATGAAATTGGTGATGGAGGATGGTTGATGATGACGATGGCGATGAATCCCCCTCTCCGGAGCCCCGAACGGACTCCAGATCAGCCCTCCCGAGAGAGATTAGGGCTTGCGGGTGGCTCCATATCGTAAAACGCGATGAAACTTTCTCTCTGATTTTTTTCTCCGCGAAACGAAATATATGGAGTTGGAGTTGAGGTCGGTGGAGCATCAGGGGGCCCACGGGACAGGGGACGCTCCCAAGGGGGAGGGCGTGCCCCCCACCCTCATGGACAGGGTGTAGGCTCCCTGGCCTTGATTCTTTTGCCAGTATTTTTTATATTTTCCAAAAGTTATCTCCGTGGATTTTCAGGTCATTCCGAGAACTTTTGTTTTCTGCACAATAAACAACACCATGGTAGTTCTGCTGAAAACAGTGTCAATCCGGGTTAGTTTCATTCAAATCATGCAAATTATAGTCCAAAACAAGGGAAAAAGTGTTTGGAAAAGTAGATACATTGGAGACGTATCAGAGCCTCACATGACCAACTGGCGTTGTAACTTTAGATAAGTTCAGGGTCTTTATAAGATTGACTGTCATGAATACGACAGGTCATTCCAGGATTACCTAGGTGGAGTGGCAGACAAACAAGGCAGGATAAACCGGAATATTGGAGATTTACACCTGGCATACCAGCCAATCAAAAGGGTTTAGCAAAAGCTATGTTCATTAAACAGGGAGCCCCCCAAGTGACATATATTAAGCCTTTCAAGGTAGGAGACCTATGTTTGAACTATGCAATGCCACAAGTTCTCTTTAGTAACCTTTAATTTGGGAAATAAGCCCCCGAGAATTTTCAACAAGGCATATAAGCCGGATCAATAGGGTAGTCATAGTTATGCTCAATGAGCAGGAAGCCCCCAAGTAATTTTTAATCAAGGTGTAAAAGTCAGATCAAGAGGGTAGTCACAGCTATGCTCAATGAGCAGGAAGCCCCCAAGTGATCTTGTGAATTGACAATAAAGACTTGGATACTCAGAAATGAAATGACAGAGGCCCTGGATTATTAGGGATGCCGGCTTTATTATACTTGATCATAATATATACATGGATGAAAATACGTACAACACAAGAGCCAATGGCTTAGGTGTAATAAGGCCGAAGATGAGCAATGTTCCAAGGCCGGCAGGTCTCCTCCTCCGATGTGCATGAATCCTTGTGGTCCTGAACATCAATGAGGTAGTAGGATCTGTTGTTCAAGTTTTTGCTGACCACAAAGGGTACTTCCCAAGGTGGGGATAGCTTGTGCATATATGTCTGATCCTAGATAAGCCAGAGCACCAAGTCACCTTCTTGAAAGGTTCGGGTCTTAACCCGATGGCTATGATAATGGCGCGGATCTTGCTGGTATATTGCCGGACGAGCCGCTGCAAGGTCATGCTCTTCATCCAATAAGTCAAGAGCATCTTGACGTGCCTTTTCATTATCAGCTTCAACATAAGCCGCCACACGGGGTGAGTCATGACGGATGTCACTAGGGAGAACCGCCTCTGCTCCATAAACCATGAAGAAAGGCGTGTAACACATGGATCTGTTGGGGGTAGTATTGATACTCCAAAGCACCGAGGGTAACTCCTCAACCCAACAACTCGGCGTCCTCTGCAAAGGGACCATAAGACAGGGTTTTATACCTCTCAAGATTTCTTGATTGCCCCTTTCAGCTTGACCATTAGACTGGGGGTGAGCCACTGATGAAACATCAAGACGAATATGATCTTGTTGACAGAACTCTTTCATAGCACCCTTAGATAGTTTAGTGCCATTATCAGTGATGATGCTATGAGGATAACCAAAGTGAAAAATCACCTTTTTAATGAATAGAACCGCAGTTGCCGCATCACATTTGCTGACCGGTTCTGCCTCAACCCATTTTGTGAACTTGTCAACCGCCACCAAAAGGTGGGTCTTCTTGTCCTTGGATCTTTTGAAAGGTCCAACCATATCTAGCCCCCCAGACTACAAACGGCCAAGTAATTGGAATCATCCTCAATTCTTGAGATGGCACATGGGCCCGTTTCAAGAATTTCTGACAGCCATCACACTTGCTAAATAGATCTTTTGCATCAGCATGAGCCATCAGCCAATAAAACCCATGACAAAAAGCCTTAGCAACGAGAGATTTAGAGCCGGCATGATGGCTGCAATCTCCTTCATGAATCTCCCTTAGAATTTCACGGCCCTCCTCAAGAGAGATGCATCGTTGAAACACCAGTGTAACACTGCATCGGTGTAACTCGCCATTGACAATGGTCATTGACTTAGACCTTCGGGTTATTTGCCTGGCCAAAGTTTCATCATCAGGTAACTCACCCCGGGTCATATAAGCCAAATATGGAACAGTCCAATCAGGAATAGCATGGAGAGCCGCCACCAACTGTGCCTCCGAGTGAGGGATAGCAAAATCCTCTTCGTTAGGCAATTTAACTGAAGGATTATTCAGAACATCAACAAAAACATTAGGTGGTACCGGCTTATGCTGGGACCCCAACCGACTTAAAGCATTAGTCGCCTCATTTTTCCTCTGATCAATATGTTCCACCTGATAGCCTTTGAAATGACCAGCAATATCATCAACCGCCCGGTGATAAGCCGCCAGGAGCGGGTCTTTGGAGTCCCAAGTTCCTGAGACCTGCTAAGCCACCAGATCTGAATCACCAAAATAGCTAACCCGACTTAGGTTCATCTCCTTAGCCATCCGAAGACCATGGAGCAAAGCCTCATATTCAGCTGCATTGTTAGTGCAAGGGAACATCGGCCTCAAAACATAACAGAACTTATCACCTCATGAGGAAGTCAAAATAACTCCAGCCCCCGATCCTTCCAATTGCCTGGATCCATCAAAATGAATAGTCCAAAATGTATTATCCGGCTTATCCTCGGGCATCTGCAATTCTGTCCAATCATTGATGAAATCAACAAGGCCCTGAGACTTAATGGCCATTCGAGGCACATATTTCAAACCATGGGGTCCAAGTTCAATTGCCCACTTAGCCACCCGACCGGTAGCTTCTCTATTTTGAGTAATATCGCCCATAGGAGTAGAACTGACTATAGTGATGGGATGACCAAAGAAATAATGCTTCAACTTGCGAGTAGCCATGAATACTCCATAGACTAGCTTCTGCCAATGTGGTTATCTCTATTTAGATTATATTAACACCTCACTGACATAATAAACCGGCCTTTGAACCAGATATTCCTTGCCTGACTCCTTCCTTTCCACCACAATTGCCACACTGACGGCCCTGCTGTTAGCAGCCACATATAAAAGCAAGGGCTCCTTATCAATAGGAGCAGCAAGAACCGGCGGCTCCGCCAGCTGTTTCTTAAGCGCCTCAAATGACTTATTAGCAGCCTCACTCCAGACAAAGTGATATGTCTTCTTCATCATCTGGTAAAGAGGAATAGCCTTCTCACCCAGGCGGCTTATAAACCGGCTTAAGGCCACAACATGACCCGCCAAACGCTAAACATCATTAGTGCACGCCGGCTTAGCCAGGGAAGTGATAGCCTTGATCTTCTCCGAGTTAGCTTCAATGCCTCTCTCAGAGACCAGAAAACTCAATAGCTTGCCCGCTGGCACACCAAAAACACATTTATCTAGGTTATGCATCATCTTGTAAACCCGGAGATTGTCAAAGGTCTCCTTCAGATCATCTATCAAGGTCTCCTTCTTACTGGATTTCACAACAATATCATCAACATAAGCATGAACATTGCGCCTAGTCTGGCTGTGGAGATAATTCTGAGCACACCACTAATAAGTCGCCTAGGCACTCTTGGTCCCAAAAGGCATAAACACATAGAAAAAGGCTCCAACAGGAGTGATGAAGGATGTTTTCTCCTGGTCCTTAACTGCCATCTTGATCTGATGGTAAGAAGAATAAGTATCTAGAAAACTCAAACGCTCACAACCTGTCGTAGCATCAATGATCTGATCAATACGAGGGAGAGCGAAAGGATCAGCCGGACAAGCCTTGTTAAGGTCCATGTAATCCACTAATCCACACACATACTCCAAGTGTCATTCTTCTTAAGCACTAGCACCGGGTTAGCTAACCATTCAGGATGAAAAACTTCAACAATAAACCCATCCACCAAGAGCCAGGCCACTTCTTCACCAATGGCCTTGCACATTTCTTCATTAAAACAACAAAGGAATTGTTTGATTGGTTTAAAATTTGGATCAATATTCAGAGTGTGCTGAGTGAGGCCCCTCGGTACACCTGGCATGTCAGAAGGTTTCCATGCAAAGATGTCCCAGTTCTCACAGATGAACTTGATGAGCGCGCTTTCCTATTTTGGATCCATGTTGGCGCTGATGATGAACTGTTTGGATGAATCTCCAGGAATGAAGTCAACCGGTTTAGTATCATCAGCCGACTTAAACTTCAATAGCTGGTCCTGTTCTGTAGTTGGCTTCTTCAAGGGGGTCATACCTGCCGAGTCAACATTATCTTTATAGAACTTCAGTTCCTCTGTTGCACATGCTAACTCAGCATAGGTAGCATCACCTTCTTCTCACTCCAACGCTATCTTTCTGTTTCCATGCACCATGATGGTTCCCTTATAACACGACATCTTGAGCTGCAGATAAACATAACAAGGTCGTGCCATAAATTTAGCATAAGATGTCTGTCCAAACAGGGCGTGATAAGGGCTCTTGATCTTGACCACTTCAAAAGTCAATTTTTCAGCCCTGTAGTCATACTCATTGCCAGAAACCACCTCCAAGGTTATCTTGCCCACTGGATATGCTGACTTACCGGGCACCACCCCATGAAAAACTGTAGAGGATTGCTTAAGATCTTTGTCAGTCAAATTCATACAACAAAAAGTATCATAATAGAGGATATTGATGTTGCTGCCTCCATCCATGAGCACTTTAGTAAACTTGTACTCTCCAACCTGAGGTGCTACCACCAAAGCCAGTTATCCTGGATTATCAACCCGGGGCGGCTGATCTTTGCGGCTCCATACAACACTACAAAAAAATACACTTCCATGATGATACATATTTGTCACAGTAGGTCATTTTTTTGTCATGCATGTACATCCATGACGATTTTATGACAGAATCAAGATAGTCATACATGTGCTGTCGTAGAAGTGTTCCATGACATTACCAAAATTATCATCACGGAAGTGTCCACTTCCATGACGATAAATCGTGCATCATGGAAGTGCTTTCGTCAAGGGTGACCGACACATGGCATCCACCGTAATGGGTCGCCGTTAAGCTATCGGGTTCGGTTTTGGATCCGATAACCCGCTAATAGCCACGACCAATGGGGATTTTCCACGTGTAAATTTCTCATTCGTCGGAGGAACCATGTGTCGGCTCACCGTTGGGACAGATGTCATCCACTCATTGGACCGACGGCGCCTACGATACGTTGACACATGGCACGGCCAAACAGAGACCCATATAGGTTAAAGAGGCCGGCCCTGTCAAAGGCCCGTAGTATTTACTCAGGTACTAGTGGGCCAGCCCAATAACGGCCTATTTAAACATGGCCTATTTACAGCACGTAGACAGATCTGGCTCGTTAATTGTTTGCAGAATATTTGGGCCCAATTACGGCCCAGTGAAATTACGGCATGTTAGAGGCCCGATGTAGACATGGGCCCATTTCAGCCCGGTGTGTCTTTCGGCCTTGGAATGGCCTGTGCTGCCCATGGTCCATATATGGTCCGACGCGACATCTGGCCCTCTAATAGCCCGTGATAAAGGTTGCAACAATTCAGCCCAATGTGACTTTGGGCCTGCTAAAGGCATGTCGTATAATTCGTCCGTTGATGCCTCTACAAAGCTTTCGGCCTATTAAAAGCCCATGATATCAGTGGGCCAACTAAGGCCCGAGATATGTTTCGGCCTGGTAATGGCCTGTTATATAACTGGGCCAAAAAAGGCCCGGTCTACATTTTAGCCTACTGAAGGCCCATCGAGGACTAGTGAAAATTGACTCCCAACATGCATTTTGGCCTGCTAAAGGCCCATGGTTACTTCTAGGTCGTAACATGCCAGCACAATATTCATCATGTTGATGGCCCAAAGCTACATGGGCCCAACTAAGCATTGGGTCCACTAAAGGCCCAACTAAACTGTGGGCCGAATGTAAGCTCGTGTAAGTTGTGGGCCTGGCGCAAAGTGTGAAGGCCCCAATGGCCTTTCAGGCCCAAGAAAGTTGCAGGCCGGCCCAATTGTGGCCCACTAAAAAGCATGCCAGTTAGAGGCGAATGTTTTGGCCCGGTCGACTACATCAGATTTTCTCCATTTATTTTCAGATAGTGAATGATGGCAGTAACTAGTAGGAATTAAGAACAAACCTACTCTATACAATAAAGAAATTACGACATAGTAACTTAGAATAAACCTACACTATACAATAAAGAATTTATGGTATATTAAATCCATTGGGCATCGAAGTTCACCAGCAGTGATCATAAAGCACAACGAAGAAGTAGATTAAAAAAACTGGGCGCCATTGCAGCGTAACAAAATAATACTGAACCAAGACCACTTCCAAGACAGTTCAAGAAAGGTTAGCCTTGCACACTACTAGAATCATGATCTTTGCCGTCAACCAGCTCTTTTCCATTGGCTGGCTGACGGCAAAGAATGTCTTTGCCATCAGCTTGAAGAAAATTGATGCCAAAGAATGAGCTGACGGCAAAGGTCATGTTTGTCGTCGACCAGCTCGTTGCCATCTGCCAGCAGACAACATAGAAGCTTTGTTGTCAACTAGCAGACGACAAAGAGTGAGGGTGGCCCACTAGATAGGACCACCTAACTGACACTTTCTTTGTCGTTTGCTAGCGCACGGCAAAGGCCTTTGCATCTTTGTCGTCTGCCAGCAGATGGCAAAGAGGGCTTTGCCATAGCTTATTCAGCCGGACATGTTGCCGTCTGCTGGCTAACGGCAAAGGCCTTTGCCATCTGTCAGGCATGCCTTTGCCGTCAGCCATGGCAGATGGCAAAATGCATGATTCCTGTAGTGGCGCGGGAACTGCTACGCAAGCTGCTGAGCAAGGCTGTGAGACCGGCCTAGCATGTCGGCCATAGCTTCCAGGTGTAGCTATTTAGCAATGCGGTTCTTATTGGTGTTCTCTACAGTCTTTCTTAGAGATAGGACTTCAAGTCGAAGTTCAGTTGCAAAATGCCTTTCTGCTAGAACTTGGGACTGAATAAGTCAAACTAATTCAGGCAGTGAATTTTGTGAGCTTGTCTGACTACTAGTCTCAAGTACCTTGAACACTGCATCAAGACAAGACTTTTTGGGGTTGTCTCGCTTTCTTCAAGATGTTTTGCCTTCTTTGCTGCAATATAGGTTGGGTTTGTCTCACAGCCTTCAGCAGACTTTTACATGCCATCATGCATCTCACCCTGAAACAAGCAGAGATATGACAGGTTTTGCACGAGTATTAACGAGGATGATAACTATGCTGTTAATTCCATTCAATTTCAAATTAGAAAATAAAGAGTAAGTTCAAAATATCAATAGCATAATTTGGCATTGTTCATAATACGGGGAGCTTCACCACACTACTGGTTTACCATGTCAACATAACAAGCATAGATGAAGGGCAAATACAATCATTGTATCTATTTTGGTTAATGTGTATGCATCATTGATACGTCTCCAACGTATCTATGAATTTTGATTGCTCCATGCTACTTTATCTACTGTTTTGGACCATATTGGGCTTTATTTTCCACTTTTATATTACTTTTGGGACTAACCTATTAACCGGAGGCCCAACCCAGAATTGCTATTTTTTTGCCTATTTCAGTGCTTCGAAGAAACGGAATATATCAAACGGAGTCCAAACGGAATGAAACCTTCGGGAATGTGATTTTCTCACCAAACGTGACCCAGGAGACTTGGACCCTGCTCCAAGGAACAAAAGAGGCAGTCACGAGGGTAGGGGGTGCCCCCCTGGGCGCCCCCTGCCTCGTGGGCCCCCTGTTGCTCCACCGACATACTCCTTCCTCCTATATATACCTACGTATCCCCAAACGATCAGAAGAGGATTTTCCACCGCCGCAACCTTCTGTATCCATGAGATCCCATCTCGGGGCCTGTTCCGGAGCTCCGCCGGAGGGGGCATCCACCACGGAGGGCTTCTACATCAACACCATAGCCCCTCCGATGAAGTGTGAGTAGTTTACTTCAGACCTTCGGGTCCATAGCTAGTAGCTAGATGGCTTCTTCTCTCTTTTTGGATCTCAATACAATGTTCTCCCCCTCTCTCGTGGAGATCTATTCAATATAATCTTCTTATTTTTGCAGTGTGTTTGTTGAGACCGATGAATTGTGGGTTTATGATCCAGTATTATCTCTGAACAATATTTGAATCTTCTCTGAATTCTTTTATGTATGATTGAGTTATCTTTGCAAGTCTCTTCGAATTATCCTTTTTGGTTTGGCCAAGTATATTGGTAGTTCTTGCAATGGGAGAAGTTCTTAGCTTTGGGTTCAATCTTTCGGTGTCCTTTCCCAGTGACAGAAGGGACAGCAAGGCACATATTGTATTGTTGCCATCGAGGATAACAAGATGTTTTTTTATCATATTGCATGAATTTATCCCTCCACATCATGTCATCTTGCTTAAGGCGTTACTCTGTTTTTAACTTAATACTCTAGATGCATGTTGAATAGCGGTCGATGAGTGGAGCAATAGTAGTAGATGCAGAATTGTTTCGATCTACTTGTCTCGGACGTGATGCCTATATACATGATCATACCTAGATGTACTCATAACTATGCTCAATTCTATCAATTGCTCAACAGTAATTTGTTCACCCACCGTAGAATACTTATGCTCTTGAGAGAAGCCACTAGTGAAACCTATGGTCCCCGGGTCTATTCTCATCATATCAATCTATATCACCTTATTTACTTGCATTGTTTTTTACTTTGCCTTTAGTTTTCACTTTGCATCTATCTATCAAAAATACCAAAAATATTATTTATCTTCTCTATCAGATCTCACTCTCGTAAGTGACAGTGAAGGGATTGACAACCCCTAATCGCATTGGTTGCAAGTAGCTATCGTTTTGTGTAGGTACGAGGGACTTGTGCATGGTCTCCTACTAGATTGATACCTTGGTTCTCAAAAACTGAGGGAAATACTTACGCTACTTTGCTGCATCATCCTCTCCTCTTCGGGGAAATCCAACGCAGTGCTCAAGAGGTAGCAAGAAGAATTTATGGCGCCATTGCCGGGGAGGCTCACGCAAGCAAGTCAACTAAACCAAGTACCCATCACAATCCCTATCTCTCGCATTACATTATTTGCCATTTGCCTCTCGTTTTCCTCTCCCCCACTTCACCCTTGCCATTTTATTCGCCCTCTCTTTCCCAATCTCCTCCTCTCTTTCCTGTTTTCCTTCTTCCTTGTCCGTTTGTTTGCTCATGTGTTAGTTTGCTTGCTTGTCATTATGTCTGAAATTGGGGAAATTATTGCCGACATGGGCGATAATAATATCATGGAAAATTCTGAAGCTCCCGCTGAAGAGTCCCCTACCTATCATACAAAAAGATTTCGAATCGATAGTGGTAATATTATTGGAAAAGGAGTTATTCAAGATTTCTTTACTTGTGCCGGTGCTTTGCCCTCTATGGGCAGTTCTATTCTTCATAGAACCAGTAGTCTTGATGATGCCATTGCCATGCTTATCGTTGAACTTGAAAGGCAATTTATGCATATGCACCCTTCTATACAAAGGATTTTCCTAGAATTTTCTAATATCGAACAATCCTCTGTTAAGCGTGCCACTACTATCTTTTTGGCTCATGAATTCAGATTTATAATAAAAGAGGACAAAGAAATCTTTGCGCATTATAGGGTGGACGCCGGCCGTCCTCCCATAGAATCTATCCTCTTTGATCAAGAAGAAATTATGCGTTTTCAATCTCTTGACTATGTTGCTTTCAATGAAAACCTTAGAAAAAAAGTGCCAACCAATATTTTAATTGATAGAACCTTTGAACTTAATGATGATTTGGCTATTCGAAATAATGAGTTAGGATACTCTCTTGAGTGTAGACTCACAAGGTTCTGTCAAAAGAACGCTTATAATGATGAATTGGTTGTGCATTATGAAGGGCCGAAAGAGAAACCTATACCTCCTAAAATTGATCTTGGGGACTTTTGCCCTATTAAATTTAGCCCTTTTGATTACTTTTGCTTACCGCAAAGAAAACTTGCTGTCGAACATAGAGAATATGAAATTAGTTTCACCGATTTATCTTATTACTACGGCACTACCTAGATCTATCCTTGCTTTTATGCCTAGCTAGGGGCGTTAAACGATAGCGCTTGTTGGGAGGCAACCCAATTTTATTTTTGTGTTTTTTGTTTTTGCTTCTGTTTAGGAATAAATAATCCATATAGCCTCTGTTTGGATGTGGTTTTATGTTTTAATTAGTGTTTGTGCCAAGTAGAACCTATAGGATAACCTACGATGATAGTTGATTTGATTCTGCTGAAAAACAGAAACTTTGCACGCACGAATATAATTTTTTTAAAATCACAGGAACGTTCTTTGCGTTGTTGTCCAGGACTTCCTATTTTGGTAGAATGTTTAGAGTTCCATAAGTTTGTGTTAGTTACAGATTGCTACAGACTGTTCTGTTTTTGATAGATTCTGTTTTGCGTGTGTTGTTTGCTTATTTTGATGAATCTATGGCTAGTAAAATAGTTTATAATCCATAGAGAAGTTGGAATACAGTAGGTTTAACACCAATATAAATAAAGAATGAGTTCATTACAGTACCTTGCAGTAGTCTTTTGTTTTCTTTCTCTAACGGAGCTCACGAGATTTCTGTTGAGTTTTGTGTTGTGAAGTTTTCAAGTTTTGGGTGAATTCTTTTGATGGATTATGGAACAAGGAGTGGCAAGAGCCTAAGCTTGGGGATGCCCATGGAACCCCCAAGATAATCCAAGGACACCAAAAAGTCAAAGCTTGGGGATGCCCCGGAAGGCATCCCCTCTTTCGTCCACTTCCATCGGTAATTTACTTGGAGCTATATTTTTATTCACCACATGATATGTGTTTTGCTTGGAGCGTCTTGTATTATTTGCGTCTTTGCTTGTTAATTTACCACAATCATCCTTTCTGTACACACCTTTTGAGAGAGCCATACATGAATTGGAATTTGTTAGAATACTCTATGTGCTTCACTTATATCTTTTGAGCTTGATAGTTTTGCTCATAGTGCTTCACTTATATCTTTTGAGCATGATAATTTTTGCTCTAGTGCTTCACTTAGATCTTTTAGAGAACGGTGGTGGATTTGTTTTAAAGAAACTATTGATCTCTCATGCTTCACTTAGATTATTTTGAGAGTCGTTAATAGCATGGTAATTGGCTTAATGTTAATATACTTGGTATTCAAGATATGTGAAACTTTCTTTTGAGTGAATTGAATACTAAGATAAGTTTGATGCTTGATAATTGTTTTGAGATATGGAGGTGATAATATTAAATTCATGCTAGTTGAGTAGTTGTGAATTTAAAGAATACTTGTGTTGAGGTTTGTGATTCCCATAGCATGCACGTATGGTAAACCGTTATGTGATGAACTCGGAGCATGATTTATTTATTGATTGTCTTCCTTATGAGTGGCGGTCGGGGACGAGCGATGGTCTTTTCCTACCAATCTATCCCCCTAGGAGCATGCACATAATACTTTTCTTTGATAACTTCTAGATTTTTGCAATAAGTATATGAGTTCTTTATGACTAATGTTGAGTCCATGGATTATACACACCTTTTCCCATTCTTCCACCTTTGCTAGCCTCTCTAATACCACGCACTTTTCGCCGGTATCATACACCCACCATATACCTTCCTCAAAACAGCCACCATAACTACCTATTATGGCATTTCCATAGCCATTCTGAGATATATTGCCATGCAACTTTCCACCGTTCCGTTTATTATGACACGCTCCATCATTGTCATATTGCTAGCATGATCATGTAGTTGACATCGTATTTGTGGCAAAGCCACAGTTCATAATTCTTTCATACATGTCACTCATGATTCATTGCATATCCCGATACACCGCCGGAGGCATTCATATAGAGTCATACTTTGTTCTAAGTATCTGTTGAGTTGTAAGAAAAATAAAAGTGTGATGATCATCATTATTAGAGCATTGTCCCAAGTGAGGAAAGGATGATGGAGACTATGATTCCCCCACAAGTCGGGATGAGACTCCGGACGAAAAATAAAATAAAAAAAAGAGGCCAAAAAAAAGAGAAAGGCCCAAATAAAAAAATAAAATAAAATAAAAAAATGAGAGAAAAAGAGAGAAGGGACAATTCTACTATCCTTTTACCACACTTGTGCTTCAAAGTAGCACCAAGATCTTCATGATAGAGAGTCTTTCATTTTGTCACTTTCATAAACTAGTGGGAATTTTTCATTATAGAACTTGGCTTGTATATTCCAATGATGGGCTTCCTAAAAATGCCCTAGGTATTCATGAGCAAGAGAGTTGGATGCACACCCACTTAGTTTCTTTTGTAGAGCTTTCATATACTTATAGCTCTAGTGCATCCGTTGCATGGCAATCCCTACTCACTCACATTGATATCTATTGATGGGCATCTCCATAGCCCGTTGATATGCCTAGTTGATGTGAGACTATCTTCCCTCTTTTTGTCTTCTCCACAACCACCATTCTATTCCACATATAGTGCTATATCCATGGCTCACGCTCATGTATTGCGTGAAGATTGAATAAGTTTTGAGAATGTCATAAGTATGAAACAATTGCTTGGCTTGTCATCGGGGTTGTGCATGATTTAAATATTTTGTGTGGGGAAGATGGAGCATAGCCAGACTATATGATTTTGTAGGGATAACTCTCTTTGGCCATGTTATTTTGAGAAGACATGATTGCTTTGATTAGTATGCTTGAAGTATTATTATTTTTATGTCAATATGAACTTTTGTCTTGAATCTTTCGGATTTGAATATTCATATCACAATTAAGGAGATTTACATTGAAATTATACCAAAGTATCACTCCGCATCAAAAATTCTTTTTTATCATTTACCTACTAGAGGACGAGCAGGAATTAAGCTTGGGGATGCCGGATACGTCTCCAACGTATCGATAATTTTTGATTGCTCCATGCTACTTTATCTACTGTTTTAGACCATATTGGGCTTTATTTTCCACTTTTATATTACTTTTGGGACTAACCTATTAACCGGAGGCCCAGCCCAGAATTGTTGTTTTTTTGCCTATTTCAGTGTTTCAAAGAAACGGAATATCAAACGGAGTCCAAACGGAATGAAACCTTCAGGAACGTGATTTTCTCACTGAACGTGATCCAGGAGACTTGGACCCTGCTCCAAGGAACAAAAGAGGCGGTCACGAGGATGGGGGCGCGCCCCCTGGGCACGCCCCCCTGCCTCATGGGTCCCCTATTGCTCCACCGACGTACTCCTTCCTCCTATATATACCTACGTATCCCCAAACAATCAGAAGAGGAGCCAAAAACCTAATTCCACCGCCGCAACCTTCTGTATCCACGAGATCCCATCTTGGGGCCTGTTCCGGAGCTTCGCCGGAGGGGGCATCCACCACGGAGGGATTCTACATCAACACCATAGCCCCTCCGATGAAGTGTGAGTAGTTTACTTCAGACCTTCGGGTACATAGCTAGTTCCTAGATGGCTTCTTCTCTCTTTTTGGATCTCAATACAATGTTCTCCCCCTCTCTCATGGAGATCTATTGGATGTAATCTTCTTCTTTTTGCGGTGTGTTTGTTGAGGCCGATGAATTGTGGGTTTATGATCCAGTATTATCTATGAACAATATTTGAATCTTCTTTGAATTCTTTTATGCATGATTGAGTTATCTTTGCAAGTCTCTTCGAATTATCCTTTTTGGTTTGGCCAACTAGATTGGTAGTTCTTGCAATGGGAGAAGTGCTTAGCTTTGGGTTCAATCTTGCGGTGTCCTTTCCTAGTGACAGAAGGGGCAGCAAGGCACATATTGTATTGTTGCCATCGAGGATAACAAGATGGGGTTTTTATCATATTGCATGAATTTATCCCTCCACATCATGTCATCTTGCTTAAGGCGTTACTTTGTTTTTAACTTAATACTCTAGATGCATGCTAGATAGCGGTTGATGAGTGGAGTAATAGTAGTAGATGCAGAATCGTTTCGATCTACTTGTCTCGGACATGATGCCTATATACATGATCATACCTAGATGTACTCATAACTATGCTCAATTCTGTCAATTGCTCAACAGTAATTTGTTCACCCACGGTAGAATACTTATGCTCTTGAGAGAAGCCACTAGTGAAACCTATGGCCCCCGGGTCTATTCTCATCATATCAATCTATATCACTTTATTTACTTGCTTTGTTTTTACTTTGCCTTTACTTTTCACTTTGCATCTATCTATCAAACATACCAAAAATATTATTTATCTTCTCTATCAGATCTCACTCTCGTAAGTGACCATGAAGGGATTGACAACCCCTAATCGTGTTGGTTGTGAGTAGCTATCGTTTCGTGTAGGTACGAGGGACTTGTGCGTGGTCTCCTACTGGATTGATACCTTGGTTCTCAGAAACTGAGGGAAATACTTACGCTACTTTGCTGCATCATCCTCTCCTCTTCGGGGAAATCCAACATAGTGCTCAAGAGGTAGCAATGATGTTCACATCATCAGCCACTTCAGTAAGATAAAACAGTAGATGACAAGGTGCAAACGTGGGCTGCTTCACCACACAATGGATTATAGATCCACAAAAACAAGCATACATATAGGGAGTATTGAGTAATGTGCATGGTATGAATAAGGAATTTGGTTTTACAAGTAAAACCTGGAACTTACGGTTGTTGCGAACATGCATTTTGATAGAAACAGCAAACTAAACAGCGGTTAACGTTAGGGAGTATGAGCAAATTAAACAGCAGTTGAGGATAAAGGATTTAGAAGGACTGACTTACATTAACAGTTAACAACGGCTTTATAATGCCCTTCCCCACGTCAAGGGAAGGATAACTCAAGAATATCAGCATAGAATCTTCTTCATAAGCATTAACTGTACTCTACATTTTGTAGAGAGTAATTATAGATATGATAATACTGGAAGGGATAGAGGATAATGAAGATAAGATGAAGATTGATGCTACATAATCAACTACCAATCCCTGGAAGTACAAGCGTTACAGGACAAAATGTACTAACAAGAGCAATGGGCTACACTTTTGCACTGGCATTGTCTGTGTATTCAACTTTTTTGTAAGGTTAAATATAGATCTGATATTTTTTAGTAAATGGTGGGCGAGGGAGATAAGATGCAGAATGCTACACAATGAACCAACCCCTCTTCCCATAGTATAAGTGTAAAGAAAAAGGGTGCACTATACAAAACGTTCTTATATTATGGGACGGAGGGAGTAGTTGTTAATGTAAGTACAGTGATAGACGACGTCCAGTCCTTACAAGAGGACTACAGAGCTAAACCTCTTTGAAAGCGTTGGGTTGATTCTAAATTTATGTAAGAGTCCATACAGATCTTATAATGTCCACCAGATGGACGATAACGAGGCTAACATGTGCGGTGATGCTGCATAATCAACCAGCTATGAAACTAAGTATGGTCATACAGGGCAAGAGGTACTCACAAGAGCAATGTAGTGTGCAGTATAGTTGCGAGATTCTATGGTCCCTTGAGAATGAATGTTCTTCTGCAAACAGTTTTCATACAAGTGAGATGCTAAGGCACATGCAGAAATGTAGTTCAAATTGTGATGTGATATCATAGACAGTACCTTACGCTGCAGACGAGACCATGTGTAACAAGATTATTCTAGTCACTGTCTGATAAATGTAGCACCGGAGACTTTACAGAAATTCCGTTTAGAGGCTTGCCATCGAAGGGCGCTTGCCTCAGGTAGGAATGATACTTCATCAACGAGTGCTTGAAAAGCACAACCAACCCTTGCTCGTCTGGACAATCCAGTTTGGTCCTTGCCTACTTAAAAGAATGAAATCTTGTGTCTTCTGGCAGCAGAAACATATGCAATAATTACCATGAATAACATTAGTACATTACTTATGCATAAGTTGCGGTGGAAGATTGGAAATTGTTCTTTGTCTGTGGTATAAACTTTCCATGAAGGAAAGATGCGCACAAAGTTCCTGACAACAATATAAGCTTCGTCTTGCAAACTGGGAAGAAGTGGAACAGGAGTCCTATTTGATGCAATCGGGCTCTCTCTCGTTCGAAAAGGCATTTGGCAACTGGATTTGGTGTACTCTTTGCTGGAATGGGGAGTTTGCATCGTAGAGGTGGTATGTTAACTGGCATCATCATACTGTTTACGGCAGTTGGGGTCTGCTGAGTTGGGGCATCAGGGATGGCCAGTGTAGTAGGGCTAGAGTCTGCTAGAGTTGTGGCCGTGTTTTCTGGGTCTAGTGATATTGCAACTATACCTAATGGGATATTTGATTTATCAGGTGTCACTAGCTTTTCCAAATACTTTGTTCATGCTCCTCCGCGATCAGCAATCGCCCTCTTCCTTTTGAACATTTGATAAACAAGAATAGCATTTGAATGGATAAATATGGTATGATAATAGATGGAATATGTACTGAAAATGGATAGGCAGGGCGTATTCACATACACAAAGTGTAAACTAAGCTAATGACAGTGCAACAAAATAGAAGCAATGCAAAGCATCAGTTGCAAGATATGTGCGACCAATATAACCTTGGAAAGTTAGAGCAAGCACCTTGATGGGTGAATAAGATAGGGCACCTGCCTCTGACTCCTCCACTAGGGAGCTACATTGACTTAGGTCTCCCTCTAGCTCAGAATCACTGTTAGGATCATATTCTGAGCATGAATCTGTAGATGGAGAGCATTTGCATTGCATTGCATCCAGATTTGATTTCAGTCCCTTAATGCCAAGTTTGACAGCCATGGCATTGTTCTGCTTTATTCTTTTCATGCACGCAAGCTCATAATCATTATGATGTTGTTCAGTATCTGAGATTCATGAAAACATAAAAAGTAGTCAGGTTATCTATGGAATGCATTGCGGATTCAACTCGAAGAGTGTCTCCCTATAAACCCCTTCATATGCAAAGTTCACCCCCCAACCGTGCTGACCAGACCACACACAGAAATACAAACCTCCTATGTCTCTATAACAGACAGACACACATTTCAAAACTGAAGTAGGAACATTAGAATCATATCAAATTCAAATTTGAACAAATAAACTAAGGAATTATGATTGGCATAATGTTTAGCTTCAAGGGTGGAGTGCTGGTAGTGCGACACAAAGCAAGTAGGCAGATTGTATTCCATGTTAAAGATCGTAGTGTATGTAAAAGGTGGAAATGACACTTTCTTTCTATACAATGCAGTGTTTGTTGCCCACACATGATGGAAGAAATCACATAGAGAAATACTATTCACTCATGTCTGCGGTTCTAGTATTTGTAACAGGGTGATCCACCCTAAAAAATATTGACAACAAATATGACAAGGCAAGCATAGATGTAGTGAATCAACACTGGTACGCGTCGGTGTTATACAAACGGTTTTTAACCCCTTTTCGCAACGGCGCTCGGAACCGTAACCTAGTAAGTGTGGATGATAGGGGGTCCTTCGCACACGACCCAGAAACCGTCGGGGATAGGGAGCCTTGATGCAGTCGGCGTTTTGTGGTCTTTACCTAAATCCAGACAGATTCTAGGCCTAGGTAGATTCCAACACGGGAGTTTTCTAGGCACGTACCAAACTGGCTCTACGTTTACGATGCCTGACACACCATAAACAGTTCATGATTATAAACCGTGTACGATAGGTAGACATTCACACACATTTAGTTTTCCCGCACCGTATGTGATAGTGTCTGACATCACACACGCTTTGCAAACAGCAACTTTGTGCATTGTTACACACGTTTCCACTTTGTGAACCATGTCGGATTATGATGTATATCGCACATGCTGTGCTTTATTAACCGTGTGCGCCGTAATGACCTGCACACCGTAATTTGTCCCTAATTTAATTGCTTCTATTTAAAACTGTACCTAATTTAAACTTGAAAGTAGGCTATAGCTTTATTCATATCCATCAGCTTCAAACAACCAATGCATTATTCAATTCACAGGTACATATGTTTAAGAATTACATAAGCACCAAATAAAGAATGATGAACCAGGGTTCTATACTTGTACTATTACAGATGGTAAAGAAAGAGGTGACAGACATTCTGGTTGCTGAACAAGGTGAAGCTGAATGGCCCTATTGTGCTCTCCTGGATGCAAAAGGCACGCACGACTCTAGTCCAACCCCTTGTGATGGCCGGCTGCCAATCATGTAGTTTGAGAGGTAATCATGAGTAAACTACATCAGGATCCACTACAAAGGAAAAAAGATTCAGACATTGTCATCTAACACAACTCATTACGGGCAGTAAAAATAAGGCTACAGGGTTCTTACTTACCATCCTCCAGTTCACTGTTGCCTTGCATAAAGTGTAAACATATAGTTCGATTGACATCTTTTGACCTATTTTAATAACAATCTTTATCAGTTTCCTCACTTGATGCTGGTTCATGAATATCTCATTGCCGCATACGCAGAAAGGGTCGAAGTGTGGATCTTTGGCAATGATGTGTGTACCTAAAAGCACCAAGTTAATATTAGAAGCTAAACAACAATTGCAAAATGATGTGGTACAACACACCCTCCATCCTATTATATAACATTTTATACATGGATATCTAGACATCATCAGAACATTAAGGTAACATGAACATTAAGGTAACACTCTTCCTTGTTGCTATGTAGCCTGTGATTGCATATTTAGTCATTCAGTACAATGCATGTTGCTATGTAGCCTCAGATATATTAAATATGGCCCTAGTTAACCTACTGATAAATGGGTTACACATATATTCAGTGAAATGTCCGATTTGACGATTAATCCCTTATCAGCCCCCAGGCTATATGGTACCAGCTACCGAGATCCTAAACAGTGAGTACATATAGGCAATGCGATAAAGCTAACCTCGATGGAAAAAACAGCATTGTTCTCAATATTGTCCTGTATGAGTACATATAAAGGCATGTTAAGCACAACAGGCTAAACATCAACCAAATATATCCATGGTAGACAACATAATCTACAAATGATAGCTTCAGTGTGCAGGCTTAAGCACGCTAGTTAAGCAAAACAAGAAATGGAAAGGTGTGTTAACTGCATCAGGCATAACATTTACAAACAAGCAAATAGTCATTCAAACTGGTATTGTGCAGGTCTAAAGTACACTATTTATTGTTAAAAAACGAAAAGGCATGTTAACTACAATATCCTTAACAACAACCAAATATCGTAATTCATAGTAGTATTGTTGAAACTGCTATTGATGAAATTGAATTGCACAACAAATAGTTGCACATATAGAGCATCACATTGTGAAGAACTGAAATAAACAAGGCAGAAGGCCATCTCTAGCCGATCCTTTAAAAGTTAAAGGACTAAAATAATTAGTGGATATATATATACTCCAGCAATTTTTGGCCGTTTCTAGTCAATCACCTAAACTTAATGTTGTAAACTTCAATTTGATCAAGTTCAAAGCAAGTTCAACCGAAAGTAGCATGCATTCCAACATAAACATAGATAGTTTTGCATAACCGAACATAAAACATAAATTTAAACTAAGCTAAACTACTTTCGGTCGAAGTAGAGGTCGAGCCACTACTTCCTCGTCAGGTACGGTGTGCCACGAACCGGGTCGGGCCGGTGATGTCATCGGGGTCGTTGGGTAAGGCATTCCTTCACTCATCGATGTTAATCTCCTCGTCCTTGCCGCCCACCTGGATGACCTCCGTGTTGGAAATATGCCCTAGAGGCAATAATAAATTAGTTATTATTATATTTCCTTGTTCATGATAATCGTTTATTATCCATGCTATAAATGTATTGACAGGAAACTCAGATACATGTGTGGGTACATAGACAACACCATGTCCCTAGTAAGCCTCTAGTTGACTAGCTCGTTGATCAATAGATGGTTACGGTTTCCTGACCATGGACATTGGATGTCGTTGATAACGGGATCACATCATTAGGAGAATGATGTGATGGACAAGACCCAATCCTAAGCCTAGCACAGAGATCGTGTAGTTCGTATGCTAAAGCTTTTCTAATGTCAAGTATCTTTTCCTTAGACCATGAGATTGTGCAACTCCCGGATACAGTAGGAATGCTTTGGGTGTACCAAACGTCACAACGTAACTGGGTGGCTATAAAGGTGCACTACAGGTATCTCCGAAAGTGTCTGTTGGGTTGGCACGAATCGAGACAGGGATTTGTCACTCCGTATGACGGAGAGGTATCTCTGGGCCCACTCGGTAGGACATCATCATAATGTGCACAATGTGATCAAAGAGTTGATCGCGGGATGATGTGTTACGGGACGAGTAAAGAGACTTGCCGGTAACGAGATTGAACAAGGTATCGGTATACCGACGATCGAATCTCGGGCAAGTACAATACCGTTAGACAAAGGGAATTGTATACGGGATCGATTGAGTCCTTGACATCGTGGTTCATCCGATGAGATCATCATGGAACATGTGGGAGCCAACATGGGTATCCAGATCCCGCTGTTAGTTATTGACCGTAGAACGTCTCGGTCATGTCTACATGGTTCCCGAACCCGTAGGGTCTACACACTTAAGGTTCGATGACGCTAGGGTTATAAAGGAAGTTTGTATGTGGTTGCCGAATGTTGTTAGGAGTCCCGGATGAGATCCCGGATGTCACGAGGAGTTCCGGAATGGTCCGGAGGTAAAGATTTATATATGGGAAGTCCTACTTTGGCCACCGGAAAATGTTCGAAAATTTTCGGTATTGTACCGGGAAGGTTCTAGAAGGTTCCGGAGTGGGGCCCACCTGCATGGGGGGACCCACATGAACGTGGGTAGTGGGGGAAAGGCCCCACACCCCTGGTCAAGGCACACCAAGATTCCCCCTTAGAAGGAATAAGATCATATCCCGAAGGGATAAGATCAAGATCCCTAAAAAGGGGGATAACAATCGGTGGGGAAGGAAATGATGGGATTTCTTTCCTCCCACCTTTGCCAACGCCCCAATGGACTTGGATGGCAAGGAACCAGCCCCCTCCACCCCTATATATAGTGGGGGCGCATGGGAGCTTTACCAAAGTTCTGGCGCAGCCCTCCCCCTCTCCCAAGTCGTCCTCCTCTCCCGCGGTGCTTGGCGAAGCCCTGCAGGATTGCCATGCTCCTCCACCACCACCACGCCGTCGTGCTGCTGCTGGATGGAGTCTTCCTCAACCTCTCCCTCTCTCCTTGCTGGATCAAGGCATGGGAGACGTCACCGGGCTGTACGTGTGTTGAACGCAGGGTGCCGTCCGTTCGGCACTGGGATCTCCGGTGATTTGGATCATGACGAGTACGACTCCTTCAACCCCGTTCTCTTGAACGCTTCCGCTTAGCGATCTACAAGTGTATGTAGATGCACTCCCCTCTCTCTCATTGCTAGTTTCTCCATAGATAGATCTTGGTGACTCGTAGGAAAATTTTGAATTTCTGCTACGTTCCCCAACACTCCGCGCCGCTGTCATCGCCGCCTTCGACCTCGTCATCGGAGGAGAGCGCGATAACCTTGCTGCCCTCCGCACCGGCAAAGATCGCCAGCTCCGTCTCCATGACCTCTGCGTGCTGTCGGCGTAGCTCTTGCATGTAGGCCTCATCAGCAGCCTCGGCCTCGAGGTGCTCCCATGCCTCGCGGTCCTCCCGTACCATAGCCGAGCTCACCACCCTTGGCTCCGGCGGAACGAGGTGGACCGGACGTGTGCCGAAGGGGAAACTGAGCATAGCCGCCGTGCCGTGGTAGAGGACCTGCCAGCTGTCGTACTCCATGGCCGCGAGCTCGGTCGTGTGGAAGCTACCGAGCCACCGGCGGGTGTGGGTCTCCTGATCTGTAATCTCGGCGACCCATGTCCCCCACCACCGCTGCCAGACCCCGAGGTAGGACCTCGTCGGCTGCCGGGTCCGAGGAAGGACGGGGAAGTCCTCGAACCGGCGTAGGGGTGCGGTGGCTGGCGGATCGGGGGACCGGCGACGGCGGATTGATAAATAGCCCGCAGAGGACGACAGGGACACCTCGGTGGCCACCTCGCCGGCGTCGGGCGAAGAGGCCGTGATAAAACTCTCTTGGGCCATTGGCTCCTCGAGCTCCCCGGCACACAAGCAGAGGTTGAGGATGGAGGTGGCGGCGATGGCGGCGACCTACCAATGGTTACAGGGGTGGTGTGTGTCGATAAGCGCATGTTTTGAGGAGTGTGGTGTGTGTGGAGGGGGGGTTAAGATGGTGTTTGAGGAAATACCGCGGCAACTGAAAATTTTACTAGGCGGGAGTAAGAAGGTGGGGTTACTGAAAATTTGGATCAAGGGCGAGCAGATATTTTTGAGGTTGCGAGTGATGCAGAGGCGGGAGTATTTGGGGAGCGAGCTAGTGTGCTTGACACGCCGGTCGTGGACTGTAGCCGACGCACCTTCTCGCGTAAGCCATAGGCGTACTATACACTGATGGCGCTCCAGGATATTTTGTACTGCATCTCACACGGTTGGTGATAATAAACTATGTGGGATCTACTTGATTTTTCATTTTGATTTGAATTACATAATGGGGTCCCAGGGGCAATGGACAATGTTTGAATTGCTAGACCTTTTATCTGCAGTGAACATGCAACTATATGTGTGTCATAAAAAACTGGAATTATTCAAGGTTCATTTGGAAATTTTATACATTAAATTGGTTTTCTAGCAATTTCAGATGCACAATTTGAAATCAAAGCACATGATCCAGTCCCTAAAATGGGTTGCAAAATCAAATGTTTGTCCTTGGTTGCAAGCTTAGGTCACATGCAAGAAATGAGAATGAATGTCAAACACCTCGACATTGTCGCTCAGCCGCTAACATTGAGATACATGGTTTTTAAAATTTTAGTAAATCGAAAACTTGGCTGAAATTCATGAAACTTGACATGATATGATGGAACGGCATCGACATGCCATGGTAAAAATATTTTCCCGTTTGGGCCAGGTTTGGGAATAAGCTTCTCGCAAACTGGAGCATCACTCACAACAAGCCAGATGGTTTCGGTAGGGTACGTGCCACCTTGGGGGACAAACGATATATGTTGCCTCTTCTTACTTTCTAAATTTTTCTCGTGTCAACATAGAACGACACGAGTGTTGTGTCATTTTTTGGGAGTTTTCGGGGTTCGCTTGGACATTTTTATACATTAACTGAGTTTTCTATGCATTCATGTGCATAATTCAAATTTGAACTACATGCACATGCTCTAGCGCATATAAAGTGGTTCAGAATTGGATGTGTATCCTTGGTTACATGCTTAAGTCCCATGCAAGAAATGAGAATGAATGTCAAACACCATGCCATCGTCGCTCGGCCGCTAACATTGAGATACTTGGTTTTTAAATTGTAGTAAATCGAAAACGTGTCTGAAATTTATGAACCTTGACACGCTAGCATGGAACGGCATCAACATGCAGTGGTAAAAATATTGTCCCATTTGAGGCAGGTTGGGGTATATAAGCATCTCACAAACCAGAGCTTCTCACAACAAGCCTCATGGTTACGGTAGGGAACGTTTCGCCTTTCTGGACGAAACGATATCCATTGCCTCTTCTTGATTTCAATTCTTTTTCTAGTGACAACATAGAAGAACATGAGTGTTGTGTTAAATTTTGGAATTTATCGGGGTTCGTTTGGACATTTGTATGCATTAATTAACCTTTCAATGCATTTATGTGCATAATTCAAATTTGAACTACATGCACATGCTCTAATGCATATAAATTGGTTGAAAATTCAAATCTGTGTCCTTGGTTGCATGCTTACGGCCCATGCAAGAAATAGGAATGAATGCCAAACACCTTGCCACCGTCGCTCGGCCGCTAACATTGAGATACCTAGTTTTAAATTCTAGTAAATCCAAAAATCGTCTAAAATTCATGAAACCTGGCATGCTATCATGGAATGGCACCTGACATGTCGTGGTAAATTTTTTGTCCCATTTGGGGCAGGTTTGGGTATAAGCTTCTCACAAACCACAACTTCTGATAACAAGCCTCATTGTTATGGTAGGGAACGTTTCACCTTTCTATACGAAACAATATACGTTGCCTCTTCTTGATTTCAATTCTTTTTCTAGTGACAACATAGAACAACATGAGTGTTGTGTTAAATTTGGAATTTATCGGGGTTCATTAGCACATTTCTTATGCATTAATTGACCTTTCAATGCATTTATGTGCATACTTCAAATTTGAACTACATGCACATACTCTAATGCATATAAATTGGTTGAAAATTCAAATCTGTGTCCAAGGTTGCATGCTTACATCCCATGCAAGAAGTGGGAATGAATGTCCAACACCCTTCCATCGTCACTCGGCCACAAACATTGAGATACCTAGTTTTTAAATTCTAGTAAACCCGAAACTCATCTGACATTCATGAAACCTGGCATGCTATCATGGAATGGCACCCGACATGCCGTGGTAATTTTTTGTCCCATTTGGGGCAGGTTTGAGTATAAGCTTCTCACAAACCAGAGCTTCTCACAACAAGCCTGGTGGTTTCGGTAGGGGACGTTTCACCTTTCTGGACAAAACGATGGTCGTTGCCTCTTATTGATTTCAATTTTTTCTCTAGTGTCAACATAGAACAACATGAGTGTTGTGTTAAATTTGGAATTTATCGGGGTTCATTAGCACATTTCTTATGCATTAATTGATCTTTCAATGCATTTATGTGCATACTTCAAATTTGAACTACATGCACATGCTCTAATGCATATAAATTGGTTGAAAATTCAAATATGTGTCCTTGGTTGCATGCTTAGGTCCCATGCAAGAAGTGGGAATGAATGTCAAACACCCTGCCCCTGTCACTCGGCCACAAACTTTGAGATACCTGGTTTTTACATTCTAGTAAATGCAAAACTCGTCTAAAATTCATGAAACCTGGCATGCTATCATGGAATGGTACCCGACATGCCATGGTAAATACTAATGCAATGCACGGGCCTTTTTTTCTAGGCTTTATCTAATTACAAACGTGGGATTATTAATAATTGGGAACCCAATATCCCAAACGGATTATTTATTCGAACTATGAGCATTAGACCATCAATGGATACGTGCCATGCTTCGGTTAAGCAATAAAGCGGCAACATTAATCATCCAAATAGAAAAACAATATACTTTGGATTATATACAACAAGTCATCAACACTCAATGACAATGAGGATACATGTTGGATTATGGATTATTTCCAACAAAACATTCTAGTAAATACTAAAGTTTTTCTCACACAACAAATAACAAAGCGAGGAAATGAACTTCATCTCAACAAATCCTCGGCGTTAGAAACACTTGCTTTGAACCATAACTGATTCTCTGTGAAGGGCCAGCTATTGTCAATCTCGAGACCAACACAGGACTGATCATCCAGGTTCAAGCAGCCTATATCAGGACGCATATAGTGATAGCCACGGTAGGGAACCATAGCACTGTCCGAGGTATAGATACAGTTTCTTCTCATAAATGGTAGTAACGTGGTGTCAACAGCAGCTGGATTGTCTTTCACCATCATTGGATAGTTTTGTCCTAGGAAGAGCGAGTTTTCTCCAAGACTATCAATACTGAACTAGGGAGAAGGTGTTGGCGCTAGCACACGAGTATACAACACGAATACCCTGCAATGGATGTTGGAATAGGTCTGGAGAGTGCGACCATGGGAGACAACACCTGCTTTGTTAGAAACATCAGCAGTGCCCTATATACATACAGGAAGAGGTGGTCCATCGGAATAAGTTGTTAGGCGCCACTGAGTATATAGGTCATGCTCGTGATCATCACCATCATCATCTCCCCCTTGATTATAAATTTTTTCAAGTATAGGTGGTGGAATGTTCACGGGACCTTGGAAACACAAGAAGGTTAATTAGCTAACTAACCCGCAAGCATGTGGATGTAACAATTATAATTACGGTGGAAGACAAACGTGTTGGCGTTCTGGGAACGGGGCCCCCAGACTTGCCTGCCTGCGGCGTCGCTCAGAAGTGGCCCAGTACGGCCTGTGTTCATCAACCCAAGCTCAAGACCCTCGCGAGGGGCCAAGCCTCGCGGGAAGGATGATGCAAGGCCTCTTCAGGGGTGGCCTCACCAGGCAGGCTCGCGAGGAGGCGGAGAGATCAAGGCCGTGGTACCTCGCGAGGTGCTCACGATGCAAGCCATGACGATCAAGACCAGACGGGCGCCATCTTGTGCAGTGTCCTCGTTTCCTCTTTGGTGCAAAGGGGGCAACTGCAGGCGCGGAGTACCGAGGCATCAAGCAAAGGTTTCCATATCAGTGCAACGAGACCAAGACTAGCAGGACGGTAGGACGGAGGTCACTGTGGAGCCCAAGACGGCATCAGCACCAGTGCCTTTGGTAGTCGAAGACCACCTTTAGTCAGGATAGCTTGTACTAGTTGTCCCCTTTCAAAATGGCCGTTGTTGGCTCCCTTCCCGCTCAATATTTGGGAAGAGGACCAGGGCCTCTATGAATAGAGATAGCCACCACAGTAGGAGGGGATCGAATCCTTCCTAAGTAGAACATCTCACCACCACAAGAACACCCCTCGCGAGGCTGTTCTTCATTTGTACTGTTCATCATCAGCCCAAGAGGCAATCCACCACAACACACACTGGATTAGGGTTGTCGGATATCGGGTTCTGGCAAAACCCTTAAGGTTCGAACACTGGGGTGCGCACGAAGATCTTCTCCCTACCGAAACACACCCACAACCTCGCCGCGGGTCTAAGCTAAACGATGAACAACACAACAGACATGAGGTTTATACTAGTTCGGGCCACCGTTGTGGTGTAATACCCTAATCCAGTGTGTGGTGTGGTGGATTGCCTCTTGGGCTGATGATGAACAGTACAGAGGAAGAACAGCCTCGCGAGGGGTGTTCTCGTGGTGGTGAGGTGTTCTACTTAGGAAGGATTCCATCCCCTCCTACTGTGGTGGCTATTTCTATTTATAGAGGCCCTGGTGCTCTTCCCAAATATTGAGCAGGAAGGGAGCCAACAATGGCCATTTTGAAAGGGGACAGCTAGTACAAGCTATCCTGACTAAAGGTGGTCTTCGACTGCCAAAGGCACTGGTACTGACACCGTCTTGGGCTCCACGGTGACCTCCATCCTGTCGTCCTGCTAGTCTTGGTCTCGTTGCACTGATATGGAAACCTTTGCTTGATGCCTCGGTACTCCGCTCCTGCGCTTGCCCCCTTTGCACCAAAGAGGAAACGAGGACACTACGCAAGCTGGTGCCCGCCTGCTCTTGATCGTCATGGCTTGCGTCATGAGCATCTTGCAAGGTACCCTTGCCTTGATCTCCCCGCCTCCTCGCGAGCCTGCCTGGTGAGGCCGTCCCTGAGGAGGCCTTGCATCGTCCGTCCTGCGAGGCTTGGCCCCTCGTGAGGGTCTTGAGCTTGGGTTGATGAAGACGGGCCGTACTAGGCCACTGCTGAGCCACGTCGCAGGCCGCAGGCAGGCAAGTCTGGGGACCCCCATTCCCAAAACGCCGAGAGTAGCCCCCGGGCCCAAGGCGTGCTTGGACTTGGCTTAGCAGCAAAGCCAAAGGGCAAGTGCGGAGCATCGCGGGCTCCAACAGCCTGCGGCCTTGGTCGCCGCGTGGCGGTTGATTGGACATGGGCGTCTCCGCTTCCCCATGCTGCCTCGAGAACTGCCCGACTGACAAAAGGCTGGCCTGGGTAAGGCTTGCCTTCATTTCTCTCCTTCGCCCTGCTCTAGATCCCCTTCCTTGCTATCTTGCTTCCAAAATCTCCAGATCTGCTCCATCCTTCCCCTTTCGGCGAGCAATGGCGCCCCGCAAGGCCGTGGCCGAGGCCCTACCAGCTTGGTACTCATCGGCCCTGGATGCCCCCAACACGTCGGAGAAGAATCTCGTCGCTACGCGCCTGATGACAGCGGTGGAGGGTAGCGAGACGGGGGAGACCGAACTCCGGGCCGGCTCTGCCGAGCTAGAGGCTAAGGGGAGCACGTTCTACCCCTTCTTCATGAGCACCGTCATCGCCGGCCTGGTTCCTCCCTTCTCTGAGTTCTTCTACGCCGTTCTCCGTCATTACAGGTTGCAGGCCCTTCATCTCCTTCCCAACTCCGTTCTCCTTTTGTTGATTTTCGCCTACTACTGCGAGGCGCATGTTGGGGTGATGCCGTCCGTGGCTTTGCTGTGCCACTTCTTCTCCCTCTGAATCACCGGCGGTCATACCTTGGCGTGTGCCGGCTTTGTCGCGTACTCCAAGGCCAACGCGATCTCGAAGACCGGGAAGAGGGTCGACGGCTTCTGGAGAAAGTGGGTCATGATGGATGCCAGATGCATCCACTCCCGGTTGGTGCTGCCAATGGAGCAGCCCCAGCCCAACGAGGGGTGGTCTCGCATGAAGCTTGATGACAGGTGGGCGAAGTTGGTGTTGGAGAAGATGAATGCCGACCTAAGGCCGGGTAACGTGAAGGCGGCGAAGCTGACGGGGGCCACGCTCCTGAGGGAGGTCTTGACACAGCGGGTGGCTCCACTTCAGGTGCACTCGCACCTGTTGTGGATGCTTGGGGGAGCGGACGACGATCTTCGCCTAAACTCGGTAGCCCTGGCCAACGAGGATCTGGTCGCAGCTCTCCGCCTCTTGGTTGGAGATGACCTGGAAGGTCTGGAGGGCGCTCTTGCCCCCCTGTTCTTCTGTGACGACTGGCAACAGGTCGTGGATGCCATGCCCACCTTTGATGGGCGCGGTCTGGTGCCGGCGGTGCCTCCTGAGGGCCAGGGGTGATGGCGCCGGTGGAAGTGTCTTCTGATGATTCTCGCGGGGGAGGAGAGGAAGACGACGAAGAAGAGGAGTGCGACTCGGAGGCGACCGCTGACGGGACGGAGGAGACTTCCCCCCGGCACAGGGCCAGCATCCTCCGCACCCTGCCGGACGATGACGAGGCCGACGCCACGCGAGATGAAGAGGATCCGCCCATGATCCCAAAGAAGGACAGGTCGACGCTGATCTCCCAAGGGGCTACTCCTGCCCAGGCATCGCCTGAAGCCGCCTCCAACCCTTCTAGTGCACCCTCTTCTGCTCCTGGACCTCTCGAGGCTGCGATCCGGACCAAGAGGCTTCGGGCTTTAAGCTCAGCAAGAGGTCGGTGGCCTACACCGTGATTGACCAGTAAGTGCTCGAACTCCGTCTTGTTCTTGTTTTTGCTGTCGGGGCTTGACGTTCTCCATCACTTGGTTAGGCCAACGCTTGCGGCGAATAAGAAGAAGGGGGACATGGTGGCCCCACCTGGGGCAGGATCATCTGCTGCGACCGCGCCTTCGCTCGTGGGAAGGGGAGGCGGTGAAGCTTGCACCTCCCCTGCCCGATCATCCTCGCGAGGCTCGGTGGAGCGCTCTGGCAGGGCGCCAGCCCCCATGGCCCTGCTGGTTCCGGAGGTGCTGGCGCCTGATGTTGTTGCTGAAGTAGCCAAGACTCAGGAGCCCCCAGTCTCCCAAGCCGTGATCATATTGCCGCCTTCTCCTCCTGCACCACGGGTTCCGGATTCATCTGCCTCATCCGCCGTCTTGGACCGTGCCCTTACTGTGCTGGGCCAGCTGCGAGAAGACCTCCAGGGCGCCAACTCCCGCCTGGTGGCCGGGCACCTGGAGCTGATCTGGCTGGGTTCACTCTGACGCCTCTATCCAAGCGGCGCTGGAGCGGGTCGCGCCAGCTTCTGAGGGGGAGAAGCAAGCAGCAATACAGGCCGCAGCCGCCCGTGACGTGGCACTGAAGGATGCCACGGTCGCCTAGGACCACTGCAAGGCGCTGGAGGCCGAGCTGTAGGGCTTGCGCAATGAGCTCGCCAAGGAAGCTCATGACCACCAGGCGAAGGAGGAGGACATGAAGTCTCGAGAGGACGCCATCGGGGACCGCGACACCGAGCTGTCCGCTGAACACGGCCGTCTAGGGACGCTGGAGCATAAGCTGAAGACGGAGAGGGCCGAGCTGGACGCCAAGGCGAAGGTCCTGGCGGAGGACCGTAAGGCCTTTGCGGATCTTGAGGAGAGGTCTCGCAAGGCGCTGAAGACGCTCTACGAGGACATCTTGGAGAAGCCGCTGGCTGGTGCCAAGGAGGGCCCTACCCAGCTGCTTCCTTTCTTGGTCGAGGTGTTCAAGGAAGTTGTGAACGGTGTCGGCCCCATGGCCGAGGCTGAAGCTCGCGTCCTTTCTTCTGTGGTGCTGATGCGTGTCCTCAGGCACGTCTACCTTCACGACCCTGGCGCCAACCTCAAAGAGCTGCTGGAGCCCGTGGACGATGAGCGCTCCGCCGCTGCTGCTGAAGCCGTGAAGGGCCGAGCGGAAGCCCTGCTGGCGAAGTTCCGTGCCTTTGCCACTGCACCTAGGGCAGGTACTGCTGATTCCGCAACCTCGGGAGGTGGAGCTGGGGGAGGCAACTTCACCACGGAGGCGGGGCTCCTGGCGGGGCTCCTGGCGAATGACGGCGTTGCCCAAGGGTGATCTTCTCGCGGTTTCTTTCCTGTTTTAACTCCTGCAATATGCAGCGTGCCTTGTGGAGGCGTTTAAACTTGCGTTTGGTATCGTGAAGACAATTATGGCTTGTATTTGCTTCTAGATTTGCTTCGAGATTTTGTGGTTTCCTTCCTATTTGCTTTGTGTTCTACGTCGGCAGGGCACGGCCCCGCGCATACCTCAACCGCCATTAGCCCCGACTAGATCACCAGGATGAGACCAAGGAGTCAGGGGATACGTGACAAGTTAGGCTCCTAAGTCGCGATGCTCAGGAGTCCCCCTTTATGCACAAACAGCATATAGGGAGGGAGTATAGAGGTGGATCGGGCGTTCTACGTCGGCAGGGCCCGTCCCAGCGCATACCTCAACCGCCATTAGCCTTGCGGAACTAAGGAGTGAGGGGCTACGTGGCCAGTTAGGCTCCTGAGTCACGATGCTCAGGAGTCCGCCTTGACGCTCAAACGGTCTTCCTACCTTGGCTCCGCTCGGGGAGGGGCGCGCGACGACCAGGTTCGAGGGACCTGGCTGGGTGGCGTGCACTCGGGCGTGACCCGGGCGCAGCCCCCGTGTCCAGCCCCCTCGTGTGGCGCTCCCGAAGGGAGGCGTTGCGATGAGGCCAGACACTGAGCTCTGGGCTCCCTGAGGTTGATACGGCCATGGGCCTCCCTCAGTTGTTTATCACCAGTGCAGAGCATAGTGCTTCCGTATGTGTACGAGCATAGCCACTCCTCAGCAGTGTTGTCGGCCAGCGTGGAGCATGGTGCTTCCACTGGTACGTGGGAGGGGGGCCCCTCCGGGAGGAGCCACCAGGGCGTGTACAGCCCCGCCCTGACATGTGGCTTGCACGGCAGGGCTAGACGAGGTGTATCTGGGCACTCGTGAGCCAGCGTGGAACTCATGAGGCCCTACCTCAAGGCGGGTTGTGCCTGGTCTTGAGCCTTGGACGGCTATGTGTTCCTGCGAGATGGTTAGATACAAATGCTCTACGTCCTCAGGTCCTGGCCCTCAAGCAAGCTCAGCCACCGCTGGTATGCCAGGTCGCGATGTCATGGACAAGGCCAAGGGGTGAGGGCTGGAGAGCCAGTAAGAGCTCCTGAGTCGCGATGCTCAGGAGCCCCCCTTTTAACGCGCAAGCGATTTGCATGGGGGAGAAGAGGCCCGTGGTAGGCGGCAGATGATAATCGTAGTCAGGTTAAGCATGAAAGGCAAATTAGCTTAGATAAATGCAGGAGGGATACATGCCACCGAGTCAGGCCCGAGTGGCTTGGGGATGATGCAGCCTGAGGGGCGCCCCCAGCAAGGTAAACTAAAGGCATAAGAAAAAGGGATACATGCTGCAGGGAGAGACCCACGCGACCTGGGAATGACGCAGCCCTGAGGGCGCTCCCAGCTGAAATGAACTCGGAAGGTGTCACCTGATACCATTGTAGAGGGGGTGTTGGAGTAGCTGAATATGCCAGGTCGCGATGCCGTGGACAAGGCCAGGAGGTGAGGGCTGGAGAACCAGTAAGAGCTCCAAAGTCGTGATGCTCAGGAGCCCCCCTTTTAATGTGCAAGTGGATCGCGCGGGAAAGAAAGAGAGAGCTCGTGGTGCCACCCGCTGTTGACCTCTGGAGGTTCCTGTAACCAACACGAGAGAAGCACGGGTTGCTATTATGGTTGCCGACCGGCCATTGGTTGCTCCGAGAGAGAGGGTGAGGGCACTGAGGGCCTGGTGAGCTGACGCTTACGGGGCTGCCACGGGCCAGAGCTCGACCACTCAGATTTGTCGACGTTGCAGGGACGGACCCATGCACAAGCGCCATGCCAGCGTAAGCAACTCCAGAGGTAGGCGTCAACCGAGAAGGCGATAATCACAGGCAGGTTAAGCATGAAAGGGCAAATCAGCTTAGATAAATGCAGGAGGGATACATGCCACTGGGTCAGGCCCGAGCGGCATGGGGATGATGCAGCCGAAGGGGCGCCCCCAGCAAAATAAACTAAAGACATAAGCAAAATGGATACAAGCCGCAGCGATGGACCCATGCGACCTGGGAATGATGCAGCCCTGAGGGCGCTCCCAGCTGAAATGAACTCGAAAGGTGTCACCTGATACCATTGTAGAGGGGGTGTTGGAGTAGCTGAAGATGCACAGTGAAGAGGCCGACCATCACGAGCCACCGGAGCCCTGAGCCTCGGGAGGCTCTGGGGGTCCAGGCGGTTCCTTGAGGACCATCTCCATCTCCGCCAGGACCGCGTGGTACCTGGCCTCCTAAGCCGCCAGAATGCTCTGCAGATGGCGCTGATGAGTAGCAGCCACGTTCGGCAGGCCGAAAGGCATGCGAACATAGCTGTGCGGAGGACCCTTGCAACGTCCCACGTGCGAAGGCCAGAGGCGCTCCTGAGACACGGCTCGGTTGAGCCCTGGGAAGTAGATGCAGACGTGCAGCCCGCCATCCTTGCCTGGATGGGGAGCTATGCCAGCAAACGGCGATCGCCGCGCATGACTCTTGATTCCTGAAGCACCTGAGTGGCCTTGGTGATGAACTCCTGAGGGTTGGGTTTCCACGCCCCAGCACGCCTCCTAGTGGTGCCCAAGCACCTCCCTCGTGATCTTGGGAAAGTCTGAGGCCCTCCAGAAGAGAGCCCCTGAGCCCTGCCTGAGGAGGGCGCCGGGCGCGCCTTCCTATGCGATGGAAGGAGGCGCCCCTTGCATGGGCGCAGATCCTGATGCGGCACCTCCTGAAATGCCAACCTCCTGAGGCCTTGAGCTGGGTGGTGTCTTCTTCTTCTTGGGAACTGCCTCAGGAGGGTTCTCGCCCTTGCTGTCCAGGTCCTCGATCGATGCAGCTTGGAAGGCGCGCTCGAGGGAGCACACTGCATCCTTCTCTTTGCAGGGGACTATGATGATTCCACCACTTCCTGGCATCTTGATGACATTGTAGCCATGGTGGGTCACTGCCATGAACTTGGCCAGGGCTAGATACCAGAGGATGGCATTGTATGGCAAGCAAATGTGGGCGACGTCGAAGTCAATGAGCTCGGTGTGGTAGTTGTTGCGCTGCCCGAAAGTGACAGGGAGGCGAACCTGTCCTATCGGGGTGGTGGAGTCGTCAGTAACTCCTGAGAAAGGCTTGGTAGGCTGAAGTTGATCATATGGAACTTGAAGGTTGTTGAACATCTTGACGGACAGAATGTTGAGCCCTGTGCCGCCGTCGATGAGGCTCCTGGTAACTCGCACGTTGCTGATGACTAGGGAACAAAGCATTGGGAGGACGCCAGCTGTATCCGCACACTTGAGTTGATCTACTGAGCTGAAAGTGATGGAGCACTTGGACCACTTGAGAGGGCGCGTGCCCTCGAGCTTGGGAAGGACTGCATTCATCTCGCGAGCAAACTGCTTGAAGATGCGCTCAGAGGCTGGGGCCTGGGCACCGCCCAGGATGCAAGCGATAGCACGTGGCTCCTGGAAGCCCCCAGCCCCCTCTTCCTGGTGGTGGTCATCATTCCTTCTTGGCGGTGGCGGCAGAGGAGGGAGGCCTGCGTTGCCCTGAGGGCGGTCCTGGCAAGGCTCATCCCTCCAGGCTCCCTCGCGAGGCTGGTCCTACCAGCGATCCTTGCGAGGTCGGTCAGGCCACTCCTGGCGAGGGCCTCGGTCATCCCATCGTCCTCACCTCTTCCTCCTCCTCGGCCGTAGCCCCGGTCGTTGCGCTCGGGGCGTCGACTGACGCGTCCTTCTCGAACGGCTCTGAGCTCCTGGCATTCGTTGGTGTTGTGGATGTAGAGGTTGTGGTAGGCGCGGAATCGGCTACCCTTGGATGACTCTGGCTGGTCCCTGCCGTGCTTCGTGTTTGGTTCTGCTGCGAGTACAGCTGCTCCTTTGTGCTTCATGTCCTTGGCCTTGGCCTTCTTCTCTTCGGGGTCGGCAGCTGGAAGCTCGAGGAGGGAGAGGCGCCCTTCCTCAGCTCTTGCGCACTTGGTCGCCAGGTTGAACAGCTCCAGAGATGTGCACAGGTCCTCATGGATGGTGAGCTCCTCCTTCATCTCGACGTCGCGGAAGCCATCGGAGAACGCTGAGATGATGGCCTCCTCTGTCACCTTGGGGATCTTGAGACGGGCGCAATTGAAATGCTGGATGTACTTCTGCAGGGTCTCTCCAGACTGCTGCTTGATGCGGCGCAGGTCACCCATGGCCGGAGGGCGGTCGCGAGTGCCATGGAAGTTGGCGATGAAGTTGCTACGCATTTCGTCCCAAGAGGAGATCGAGCCGGGAGGCAGGTTCAGGAGCCAGGTGCGGGCACCATCCTTGAGCGCCAAGGGAAACCAGTTCGTCATGACCTTTTCATCTCCGTTGGCCGCCTCGATGCCCAGCTGGTAGAGCTGCAGGAACTCTGCGGGGTCGGTGGTGCCGTTGTAGCGAGGAGGCAGATCCGGCTTGAACTTGCCTGGCCAGGCAACGCTGCGCAGCACAGAGGTGAAGGCACGGCAGCCTGCTGTGGCCACCGGAGCCTTTTGCTGACGCGGGGCTTGTTCATGATGGTTCCCGCGCGCCGCCACCAGGGGCAGCGCGAGGTCTTGGCGTGCTGGTGCAGGGATGCGGTCCTACCGTGTAGGTGCAGGGAGCACGTGAGCGCCTTCTTGGGGCCGAGGAATTTTTTGGCAGCTTCTTTCTTGCCGCGCGGGCGCCGGACGCGGTGGGTCACGTCCAGGGGCCGCGCGCCTTGGAGCCATGGCGCCTTCTTGGGGAGGAGGTGGCAGAGGCACTCCCTAAGCCGCGTCGCCCATGCATGATGGAGGGCGAGGCAGCGAGAGAGACGGTGCAGGAGAGCCCCCTGCGGCGCTGACGAGCTCGGTGATGCGAGCGAGCCATTCTTCATAGAGGTTGTCGACGGGGCGGTAGTGCAGAAGCTCACGTGCCAGGAGAAATGCGGCCTGCGCGTCAGTGGGGGCGCAACGAGCGTGAGACAACGAACCAGCTGGGGTCAGCGATGGAGTGGCGGTGCGGCCTTCCCACCACACCGAGGGGTGCAGCGAAGATGCTTGCTACTCATTCCCTGCTGGGCCGGTGATGGTGTTGGCGGCACGCGACGGAGAACGACGAGGAGGCCCGCCGACGGGAGCCTTCTGGGCGACGCGGGCGGCGAGAGCAGCCCGGCGCTCGGTGCAAGCTCGGCGAGTGTCTGCCATGGATGTGACGAAGCGATGGGACGCAGATCAGCGGAGGAAAGATTTCGGCGCACCCCTACCTGGCGCGCCAAATGTCGGATATCGGGTTACAGCAATACCCTTAAGGTTCGAACTCTGGGGTGCACCCTACCAAAACACGCCCACAACCTCGCCCAAAACACCTTAAGGTTCGAGCTACTTATGAATTTAGTGCCAAAGATGGCACTACTTAGATCTATCTTCGCTTCTATGCCTAGCTAGGGGCGTTAAACGATAGCGCTAGTTGGGAGGCAACCCAATTTTCTTTGTGTTTTTTGTTTTTGTTCCTGTTTAGTAATAATTTTTGCATCTACCTTCTGTTTAGATGTGTTTTTATCTTTTAATTAGTGTTTGTGCCAAGTAGAACCTATAGGATAACCTATGATGATAGTTGATTTGATTCTGCTGAAAAACAGAAACTTTTCATGCACGAAATTAGTTTTGTTAAATCACAGAAACGTGATTTTGTGTTGATTCTTTTTGATGCTGATCGATAGACAAATTATCCAGTACTTCCTATTTTTGTAGGATTTTTAGAGTTCCAGAAGTTTGTGTTAGTTAGAGATTGCTACAGACTATTCTGTTTTTGACAGATTCTGTTTTTCGTGTGTTGTTTGCTTATTTTGATGCATCTATGGCTAGTAAAATAGTTTATAAACCATATAGAAGTTGGAATACAGTAGGTTTAACACCAAAATAAATAAAGAATGAGTTCATTACAGTACCTTATGTGGTGGTTTTGTTTTCTTTCACTAACGGAGCTTATAAGATTTGTTGTTGAGTTTTGCGTTGTGAAGTTATCAAGTTTTGGGTAAAGCTTTTATGGACTATGGAATAAGGAGTGGCAAGAGCCTAAGCTTGGGGATGCCCATGGCACCCCAAGATATTCAAGGATAGCCAAAAGCCTAAGCTTGGGGATGCCCCGGGAAGGCATCCCCTCTTCCGTCTTCGTTCATTGGTAACTTTACTTGGAGCTATATTTCTATTCGCCACATGATATGTGTTTTTCTTGGAGCATCGTGTATTATATTAGTCTTTGCTTTTTAGTTTACCACAATAATCCTTTCTGTACACACCTTTTGGGAGAAGCCCATTTGATTAGAATTTGCTAGAATACTCTATGTGCTTCATTTATATCTTTCGAGCTTGATAGTTTTTGCTCTAGTGCTTCAGTTATATCTTTTAGAGCACGGCGGTGGCTTAATTTTGAAGAAATTGCTAGTCTCTCATGCTTCACTTATATCTTTTTGAGAGTCTTTTAGAACAGCATGGTATTTGCTATGGTTACAAATTTGGTCGTAGAATGATGAGCATCCAAGTTGGGTATAATAAAAACTATCATAGGAAGTGAATTGGATGCTATGATCAATTTGTTGCTTGATAATTGTTTTGAGATATAAAGGTAGTAATGTTAGGGTCATGCTAGTGGATAATTATGAAATTGAGAAATACTTTTGTTGAAGTTGGCAAGTCCCGTAGCATGCACGTATGGTAAAAGTTGTGTGACAAATTTGTTGCATGAGGTGCTCTTTTGATTGTCTTCCTTATGAGTGGCAGTCGGGGACGAGCGATGGTCTTTTCCTACCAATCTATCCCTCTTGGGGCATGCGTAGTAGTACTTTGCTTCGAGGGCTAAGTAGACTTTTGCAATAAGTATATGAGTTCTTTATGACTAATGTGAGTCCATGGATATACGCATACTCATCCTTCCACTTTGCTAGCCTCTATTATTACCGTGCAACTTTCGCCGGTATCATGAACCCATTATTTACCTTCCTCAAAACAGCCACCATACCTACCTACTATGGCATTTCCATAGCCATTCCGAGATAAATTGCCATGCAACTTTCCACCGTTCCATTTATTATGACACGTTCCATCATTGTCATATTGCTCTTTGCATGATCATGTAGTTGACATCATATTTGTGGCAAGGCCACCTTCATAATTTTCATACACGTCGCTATTGATTCATTGCATATCCCGGTACACCGCTGGAGGCATTCATATAGAGTCATATCTTGTTCTAGCTTTGAGTTGTAATTCTTGAGTTGTAAATCCATAATAGTGTGATGATCTTCATTATTAGAGCATTGTCTCAGTGAGGAAAGGATGATGAAGACTATGATTCCCCCACAAGTCGGGATGAGACTTCAGACTTTACAAAAAGAAAAAAAAGGGAGAAAAGAAAAAAAGAGAAAGGCCAAAAAGAAAAAAAGGAAAGGCCAAAGAAAAAAAGAAAAAATGAAAAAATGAAAAAAATGAGAGAAAAAGAGAGAAGGGACAATGCTACTATCTCTTTTTCCACACTTGTGCTTCAAAGTAGCACCACGATCTTCATGATAGAGAGTCTCCTATGTTGTCACTTTCATATGCTAAGTGGGAATTTTTCATTATAGAACTTGGCTTGTATATTCCAATGATGGGCTTCCTCAAAATGCCCTAGGTCTTCGTGAGCAAGCAAGTTGGATGCACACCCACTTAGTTTCTTTTGTTGAGCTTTCATATATTTATAGCTCTAGTGCATCCGTTGCATGGCAATCCCTACTCACTCACATTAATATCTATTGATGGGCATCTCCATAGCCCGTTGATACGCCTAGTCGGTGTGAGACTATCTTCTCCCTCTTTTTGTCCTCACAACCACCATCTTTTACCACCTTAGTGCTATGTCCATGGCTTACGCTCATGTATTGCGTAAGAGTTGAAAAAAATTGAAGCGCGTTAAAAAGTATGAAACAATTGCTCGGCTCGGCATCGTGGTTGTGCATGATGGGAGTATTTTGTGTAATGAAAATGAAGCGTGGCCTAACTATATGATTTTGTAGGGATAAGCTTTCTTTGGCTATGCTATTTTGATAGGACATGATTATTTGTTAGTATGCTTTGAAGCATTATTATTTTTATGTTTTATAAGATTTTATCTTGAATCATTTGGATCTGAACATTCATGCCACAATAAATAAAAATACATTGAGAATTATGCTAGGTAGCATTCCACATCAAAAATTCTGTTTTTATCATTTACCTACTCGAGGACGAGCAGGAATTAAGCTTGGGGATGCTTGATACGTCTCCAACGTATCTATAATTTTTGATTGTTCCATGCTATTATATTACCCCTTTTGGATGTTTATGGGCTTTATTTTACACATTTATATCATTTTTGGGACTAACCTACTAACCGGAGGCCCAGCCCGTATTGATGTTTTTTTGCCTTTCAGTATTTCGAAGAAAAGGAATATCAAACGGAGTCCAAACGGAATGAAACTTTCGGGAGCGTGATTTTTGGAACGAACCTGATCCAGAGGACTTGGAGTGCAAGTCAAGAAGCAGCCAAGGCGGCCACGAGACAGGAGGGCGTGCCCACCCCCTCTGGGCGCGCCCCTCTATCTCGTGGGCTCCTCGGGCGGCCACCGACGTACTTCTTCCTCCTATATAAGCCTACGTACCCCGAAAACATCCAGGGAGCCAACGAAACACAATTTCCACCACCTTAACCTTCTGTATCCGCGAGATCCCATCTTGGAGCCTTCGCCGGTGCTCCGTCGGAGGGGGAATCGACCACGGAGGGCTTCTAGATCAACACCATAGCCCCTCCGATGAGTTGTGAGTAGTTTACCACAGACCTTCGGGTCCATAGCTATTAGCTAGATGGCTGGTTCTCTCTTTTCGGATCTCAATACAATGTTCTCCCCCTCTCTTGTGGAGATCTATTCGATGTAAACTCTTTTTGCGGTGTGTTTGTCGAGATCCGATGAATTGTGGGTTTATGATCAAGTTTATCTATGAGAAATATTTGAATCTTATCTGAATTCTTTTATGTATGATTGAGTTATCTTTGCAAGTATCTTCGAATTATCAGTTTGGTTTGGCCTACTAGATTGATCTTTCTTGCCACGGGAGAAGTGCTTAGTTTTGGGTTCAATCTTGCGATGTCCTTACCCAGTGACAGAAACGGTTGCAAGGCACGTATTGTATTGTTGCCATCGAGGATAAAATGATGGGTTTTATATCATATTGCATGAGTTTATCCCTCTACATCATGTCATCTTGCTTAAGGCGTTACTCTGTTCTTATGAACTTAATACTCTAGATGCAGGCAGGAGTCGGTCGATGTGTGGAGTAATAGTAGTAGATGCAGGCAGGAGTCGGTCTACTTGTTGCGGACGTGATGCCTATATACATGATCATGCCTAGATAATCTCATATTTATTCGCTTTTCTATCAATTCCTCGACAGTAATTTGTTCACCCACCATAATACTTATGCTATCTTGAGAGAAGCTCATGTGCCAGGAGCAACGCGGCCTGCGCGTCCGTGGGGGCGCGACGAGCGTGAGACAACGAACCAGCTGGTGTCAGCGATGGAGTGGTGGTGCGGCCTTCCCGCCGCACCGAGGGGTGTAGCAAAGATGATTGCTGCTCTTTCCCCGCACGGCCGGTTGCGGCATTGGCGGCAGGCGACGGAGAACAACGAAGAGGCCCGCCGACGGGAGCCGTCTGGGCGACACGGGCGGCGAGAGCAGCCCGGCGCTCGGCGCAAGCTCGGCGAGCGTCTGCCATGGATGCGACGAAGCGATGGGACGCAGATCAGCGGAGGAAAGATTTGGGTGCACCCCTACCTGGCGCGCCAAATGTCGGATATCGGGTTCCGGCAAAACCCTTAAGGTTCGAACTCTGGGGTGCGCACGAAGATCTTCTCCCTACCAAAACACACCCACAACCTCGCCGCGAATCTAAGCTAAACGATGAACAACACAAGAGACACGAGGTTTATACTGGTTCGGGCCACCGTTGTGGTGTAATACCCTAATCCAGTGTGTGGTGTAGTGGATTGCCTCTTGGGCTGATGATGAATAGTACAAAGGAAGAACAACCTCGCGAGGGGTGTTCTTGTGATGGTGAGGTGTTCTACTTAGGAAGGATTCCATCACCTCCTACTGTGGTGGCTATCTCTTTTTATAGAGGCCCTGGTCCTCTTCCCAAATATTGAGCGGGAAGGGAGCCAACAACGGCCATTTTGAAAGGGGACAGCTAGTACAAGCTATCCTAACTAAAGGTTGTCTTTGATTGCCAAAGGCACTGGTGCTGATGCAGTCTTGGGCTGCATGGTGACCTCCGTCATGTCGTCCTGCTAGTCTTGGTCTCATTACACTGATATGGAAACCTTTGCTTGATGCCTCGGTACTCCGCGCCTGTGCTTGCCCCCTTTGCACCAAAGAGGAAACAAGCACACTCCACAAGCTGGCGCTCGCCTGGTCTTGATCGTCATGGCTTGCATCATGAGCACCTTGCGAGGTACCCCTGCCTTGATCTCTCCGCCTCCACGCGAGCCTACCTGGTGAGGCCGCCCCTGAGGAGGCCTTGCCTCGTCTGTCCCGCGAGGCTTGGCCCCCCGTGAGGGTCTTGAGCTTGGGTTGATGAAGACGGGCCGTACTGGGCCATTGCTGAGCCACGCCGCAGGCCGCAGGCAGGCAAGTCTGGGGACCCCCGTTTCCAGAATGCCAACAAGGATATTACACCACAACGGTGGCCCTAACCAGTATAAACCTCGTGTCTCTTGTGTTGTTCATCATTTAGCTTAGATCCACGGTGAGGTTTTGGGCGTGTTTCGGTAGGGACAAGATCTTTGTGCGCACCCCAGAGTTTGAACCTTAACGGTTTTGCCGGAACCCGATATCCGACATTTGGTGCGCCAGGTAGGGGGGCGCCGAAATCTTTCCTCCGCTGATCTGCGTCCCATTGCTTCGTCGCATCCATGGCAGACGCTCGCCGAGCTCGCGCAGAGCTCCAGGCTGCTCTCGTCGCCCGCGTCGCCCAAACGGCTACCGTCGGCGGGCCTCCTCGTCGTTCTCTGTCGCCTGCCGCCAACGCCGCCACCGGCCCGGCAGGGAACGAGCAGCAAGAATCTTCGCTGTACCCCTCGGTGCGGCGGGAAGGCCGCACCGCCACTCCATCACTAACCCCAGCTGGTTTGTCGTCTCACGCTTGTCGTGCCCCTACGGAAGCGTAGGCCGCGTTGCTCCTAGTACGTGAGCTTCTGCACTACCGCCCCGTCGACGACCTCTACGAAGAATGGCTCGCTCGCATCACCGAGCTCGTCATCACCGCAGGGGGCTCTCCTGCGCCGTCTCTCTCGCTGCCTCGCCCTCTATCATGCATGGGCGACGTGGCTCAGGGAATGCCTCCGCTACCTCCTCCCCAAGAAGGCGCCCTGGCTCGAAGGCGCGCGGCCCCTGGATGTGACCCACCGTGTTCGGCGCCCACGCGGCAAGAAAGAAGCTGCCAAGAAATTCCTCGGCCCCAAGTAGGCGCTCACGTGCTCCCTGCACCTGCATGGCAGGACCGCATCCCTGCACTAGCACGCCAAGACCCCACGCTGCCCCTAGCAGTGGCGCGCGGGAACCATCAGGAACAAGCCCCGCGTCAGCAAAAGGCTCTGGTGGCCACAGCAGGTTGTCGTGCCTTCACCACCAAGCTGCGCAGTGTCACCTAGCCAGGCAAGTTCAAGCGAGATATGCCTCCTCGCTACGACGGCACCACCGACCGTGCAGAGTTCCTGCAGCTCTACGAGCTGGGCATCGAGGTGGCCAACAGAGACGAAAAGTTCATGGCGAACTTGTTTCCCATGGCGCTCAAGGATGATGCCTGCACCTGGCTCCTGAACATGCCCCCGGCTCTATCTCCTCTTGGGACGAGATGCATAGCCGCTTCATCGCCAACTTCCAGGGCACTCGCGACCGCCCTCCAGCCGTGGGTGACCTGCGCCGCATCAAGCAGCAGCCTGGAGAGACACTGCAGAAGTACATCCAGCATTTCAACAGCGCCCGTCTCAAGGTCACCAAGGTGACACAGGAGGCCATCATCTCAGCGTTCTCCGATGGCGTCCGCGACATCAAGATGAAGGAGGAGCTCGCCATCCACGAGGACATGTGCACATCTCTGGAGCTGTTCAACCTGGCGACCAAGTGCGCAAGAGCTGAGGAAGGGCGCCTCTCCCTCCTCGAGCTTCCAGCTACCGACCCCGAAGAGAAGAAGGCCAAGGCCAAGGACGTGAAGCGCAAAGGAGCAGCCGTACTCGCAGCAGAACCAGACACGAAGCACGGTGATACGTCTCCAACGTATCTATAATTTTTGATTGTTCCATGCTATTATATTACCCCTTTTGGATGTTTATGGGCATTATTTTACACATTTATATCATTTTTGGGACTAACCTACTAACCGGAGGCCCAGCCTGCATTGCTGTTTTTTTTGCTTATTTCAGTATTTTGAAGAAAAGGAATATCAAACGGAGTCCAAACGGAATGAAACCTTCAGGAGCGTGATTTTTGGAACGAACGTGATGCAGAGGACTTGGAGTGCAAGTCAAGAAGCAGCCGAGGCGGCCACGAGATAGGAGGGCGCGCCCACCCCCTCTGGGCGCGCCCCCTATCTCGTGGGCCGCTCGGGCCGCCACCGACGTGCTTCTTCCTCCTATATAAGCCTACGTACCCCGAAAACATCCAGGGAGCCAACGAAACACAATTTCCACCACCATAACCTTCTGTATCCGTGAGATCCCATCTTGGAGCCTTCGCCGGTGCTCCGTCGGAGGGGGAATCGACCACGGAGGACTTCTACATCAACACCATAGCCCCTCCGATGAGTTGTAAGTAGTTTACCACAGACCTTCGGGTCCATAGTTATTAGCTCCTTGGCTTCTTCTCTCTTTTTTGATCTCAATACAATGTTCTCCCCCTCTCTTGTGGAGATCTATTCGATGTAAACTCTTTTTGCGGTGTGTTTCTCGAGATCCGTTGAATTGTGGGTTTATGATCAAGTTTATCTATGAGAAATATTTGAATCTACTCTAAATTCTTTTATGTATGATTGAGTTATCTTTGCAAGTCTATTCGAATTATCAGTTTGGTTTGGCCTACTAGATTGATCTTTCTTGCCATGGTAGAAGTGCTTAGCTTTGGGTTCAATCTTGCAGTGTCCTTACCCAGTGACAGAAAGGGTTGCAAGGCACGTATTGTATTGTTGCCATCGAGGATAAAAAGATGGGGTTTATATCATATTGCATGAGTTTATCCCTCTACATCATGTCATCTTGCTTAAGGCGTTACTCTGTTCTTACGAACTTAATACTCTAGATGCAGGCAGGAGTCGATCGATGTGTGGAGTAATAGTAGTAGATGCAGGCAGGAGTCGGTCTACTTGTTGCGGATGTGATGCCTATATACATGATCATACCTAGATAATCTCATAATTATTCGCTTTTCTATCAATTGCTCGACAGTAATTTGTTCACCCACCGTAATACTTATGCTATCTTGAGAGAAGCCTCTAGTGAAACCTATGGCCCCCGGGTCTATCTTTTATCATATAAGCTTTCAATCTACTTTTATTTGCATCTTTACTTTTTGCATCTATATTATAAAATACCAAAAATATATTTATCTTATCATACTATCTCTATCAGATCTCACTTTCGCAAGTGGTCGTGAAGGGATTGACAACCCCTTTATTGCGTTGGTTGCGAGTTCTTTGTTTGTTTGTGTAGGTGTGTGGGACTTTTGAGGAGCCTCCTACTGGATTGATACCTTATTCTCAAAAATTGTGGGAAATACTTACGCTACTATTGCTGCATCACCCTTTCCTCTTCAAGGAAAACCAACGCAAGCTCAAGACGTAGCACGTGGTAGGGACCAGCCGGAGTCGTCCAAGGGTAGCCGATTATGCGCCTACCACAACCTCTACACCCACAACACCAACGAATGCCAGGAGCTCAAAGCCGTTCGAGAAGGACGCATCGGTCGATGCCCCGAGGGCAACGACCTGGGCTACAGCCGAGGAGGAGGAAGAGGCGGAGGACTATGGGACGACAGAGGCCCTCGCCAGGAGTGGCATGACCGACCTCGCAAGGATCGCTGGCAGGACCAGCCTCGCGAGGAAACCTGGAGGGATCAGCCTCGCGAGGACCGCCCGCAGGGTAACGCAGGCCTCCCTCCTCTGCCGCCACCCCCAAGCAGGAATGATGACCACCACCAGGACGAGGGGGCTGGGGGCTTCCAGGAGCCACGTTCTATCGCTTGCATCTTGGGTGGTGCCCAGGCCCCAGCCTCTGAGCGCATCTTCAAGCAGTTTGCTCGCAGGTGAATGCAGTCCTCCTCAAGCTCGAGGCCACGCGCCCTCTCAGGTGGTCCAAGTGTGCCATCACTTTCAGCTCAGTAGATCAACTCAAGTGTGCGGCTATAGCTGGCGTCCTCCCAATGCTTTGTTCCCCAGTCATCAGCAATGTACAAGTTACCAGGACCCTCATCGACGGTGGCATAGGGCTCAATGTTCTGTCCGTCGAGATGTGCAACAACCTTCAAGTGCCATATGATCAACTTCAGCCTACCAAGCCTTTCTCAGGAGTTACTGACGACTCCACCACCCCGATAGGACAGGTTCGCCTCCCTATCACTTTCGGGCAGCGCAACAACTACCACACCGAGCTCATTGACTTTGACGTCGCCCACATTTTCTTGCCATACAATGCCATCCTCTGGTATCTAGCCCTGGCCAAGTTCATGGCAGTGACCCACCATGGCTACAATGTCATCAAGATGCCAGGAAGTGGTGGAATCATCACAGTCCCCTGCGAAGAGACGGATGTGGTGTGCTCCCTCGAGCGCGCCTTGCAAGCTACATCGATCGAGGACCCGGACAGCAAGGGCGAGAACCCTCCTGAGGCAGTTCCCAAGAAGAAGAAGACATCACCCAGGTCAAGGCCTCAGGAGGTTGGCATTTCAGGAGGTGCCGCATTAGGATCTGCGCCCGTGCAAGGGGTGCCTCCTTCCATTGCATAGGAAGGCGCGCCCGGTGCCCTCCTCGGGCAGGGCTCGGGGGCTCTCTTCTGGAGGGCCTCAGACTTTGCCAAGATCACGAGGGAGGCGCTCGGGCACCACTTGGAGGCATGCTTTGCAGCACGTTTCCCTCAGGAAGGCATGGGGCCTGGAAAGCCCAACCCTCAGGTGTTCATCACCAAGGCCACTCAGGAGCTTCAGGAATCAAGAGTCATGCGTGGCGATCACCGTTTCCCTGGCGTAGCTCCCCATCTAGGCAAGAATGGTGGGCTGCGCGTCTGCATTGACTTCCCAGGGCTCAACCGAGTCGCGTCTCAGGAGCGCCTCTGGCCTTCACGCGTGGGACGTTGCGAGGGTCCGCCGCATAGCTACGTTCGCATGCCTTTCGGCCTACCGAACGTGGCTGCTACTTATCAGCGCCATCTGCGGATCTTTCTGGCGGCTCAGGAGGCTAGGCACCATGCAGTCCTGGCGGAGATGGAGATGGTCCTCGAGGAACCGCCTGGACCCCCAGAGCCTCCCGAGGCTCAAGGCTCTGGTGGCTCGTGAGGGTCAGCCTCTTCACTGCGCATCTTCAGCTACTCCAACACCCCCTCTACAATGGTATCAGGTGACACCTTTCGAGTTCGTTTCAGTTGGGAGCACCCTCAGGGCTGCATCATTCCCAAGTTGTGTGGGTCCGTCCCTGCGGCATGTATCCCTTTTGCTTATGTCTTTAGTTTACCTTGCTGGGGGCGCCCCTTGGGCTGCATCATCCCCAAGCCGCTCGGGCCTGACCCAGTGGCATGTATTCCTCCTGCATTTATCTAAGCTGATTTGCCTTTCATGCTTAACCTGCCTGTGATTATCGCCTGCTCGGTTGACACCTACCTTTGGAGCTGCTTACGCTGGCACGGTGCTTGTGCATGGGTCCGTCCCTGCAACGTCGAAAAATCTGAGTGGTCGAGCTCTGGCCCGCGGCAGCCCCGCAAGCGTCACCTCACCAGGCCCTCAGTGCCCTCACCCTCTCTCTCGGAGCAACCAATTGCCGGTCGACAACCATAATGGCAGCCCGTGCTTCTCTCGTGTTGGTTACAGGAACCTCCTGAGGTCAACAGCGGGGGGCACCATGAGCTCTCTCTTTCTTTCCCGTGCGATCCGCTTGCATGTTAAAAGGGGGGCTCCTGAGCATCGCGACTCAGGAGATCTTACTGTCCCTCCAGCCCTCACCCCCTGGCTTTGTCCACGGCATCGCGACCTGGCATACCAGCGGCGGTTGAGCTCGCTCGAGGGTCGGGACCTGAGGACGTAGAGCACAAAGGAGAGCGTGGGGAAGAGAGGGGAAGCTCGTGAGGGCCTAACCCAGCTGCATCCTAGCTACCGACGTACATGTCCAGCGCAACATGAAGGAACAACTCCATTTTTTTGAGATAAGTTTCGCATCTGGAATAGCTAATTGATGCGACACAGAATCTCCACCTAATGCGGCTCTATGATGGCAATGTTGCCTCCCTTTCTCACCTTTCGGCGACTGCTTGTGCGCTAAGGAGGACCTCCTGAGCATCGCGCCTTAAGGGCTCTTACTGGACCTCGGGCCGCTCACCTCCTGGCCTTGACCACGGCATCGCGACCTGGCATACCATCGACGGCTGAAGCCTGCCTGGGGACCGGGACCTGTCAGCGTAGAGCACCAAGTCGTCGCGAGGTTAGAAAGGGGTAACCAAGCCGGGACAAGACAAGCATTTGCACCGCTTCATAATAAGGATAATATCAACAAAAGACATCGCGGACCCTTTACATGCCCCCACGGGGTGTTTTCTCGTTTCCTCGCAGGGAACAAAAGATGCGAATCCTAAGGATCCCTAACTACACGCGCCTCCATGGCCGACACCATCATCAACAGTGGGCCACGGGAGGCCGGCACCAAGCTCATCCAGATCAGTCACCTCGGCAGCCTGATGCAGCCGCCTTGCTCCAGGCACGACGTGAGCTCGGAGGCGCGTAGCTGTCGTCGCTCGTCTCCGGAGTCATGAGGAGCTAGGGAGAGTCGCTGGACTCCCAAGCGTCGCTGCCGCTGCCGGAGGAGCCCATGGGGAAGCGAGCAGCAGGCCTAGCCCTTGCCACGTCGATGTCCTGGCTGCCTCCTCTGGGGCAGCACTCCAGCCGGCAGCCTTCTGCGTCGAAGATGTTGAAGAGCATCAACGAGGCGCCATCGTCTTCGAAATGAATCACGAGGGCACCCCCTGTCCGGCAGACCCGGGCGACCTCGCCCCAGCCTCGGGTCACGAAGACCTTTCCCGGAGCAACGACTTCAACCTCCGCTTCGGTCACTGGAGCACCGCAGTCGGTGTGCTGCAGCCAACGCTCGAGAGGCCCCCTTGGCGGCATCTCAAAGGCGAAGAATAGAGGGAAGCGGATCCAAGTGCTTGGAGGCATCACGGCATGGAGCACGAGCTCGCAGAGGAGTCCGCGGCGTGGACTCCAAGAGCGATGGCGCACGCCGCCATGGCTCGTCGACCTCGCCTGCGGCTCGAACGGCGACGCTCATTGTATCCTTCTCCAGGGCCCTCGGCCCGGGCGTACAGGGGTAGCGAGAACCCAGAAGGTGGCCGCTTGCACCAAGGCCTCGTCATCTCCGGCCTCGCCACCTCATCGCGGCAGCGCGAGACCAGCCGTTTCTTCGGCGGGAGCGGGTCAGGCCCCTCCCGGGGGGCCTTTCCTTTCACTTTGGCTGAGAACGGGTGGATCTGCGCCATTGGCGTCAAGAAAGGAGGTGGAACAAGGGAGAAGAAGCAGGCAGAGCAAGGAGAGATGCGCAACGGAGGCTCACGCCTCTTCGTACTTATAGTCAAGAGGAGGCCAACCGTCGGCCTCCACAATCACAGGTAATGATGAAACTTTTTTGCATGCAGCAGGGACTCGTCAAATTGGGCAGTTGCCGAGGCGGCATGGGGAAGTTGAGGCGCCCACGTCCAATCGACCAAGTCCGCAGGCTATTGGGGCCCGGGGCGCTCTGTACTTGTCCTTTGGCTTCGCTGCTAAGCCAATTCCGAGCGCACCTTGGGCCCGGGGGCTACTGTCGGCGTTCTAGGAACGAGGGTCCCCAGACTTGCCTGCCTGCGGCCTACGGCGTGGCTCAGCAGTGGCCCAGTACGGCTCGTCTTCATCAACCCAAGATCAAGACCCTCGCGAGGGGCCAAGCCTCGCGGGACGGACGATGCAAGGCCTCCTCAGGGGTGGCTCACCAGGCAGGCTCGCGAGGAGGCGGAGAGATCAAGGCAGGGGTACCTCGCGAGGTGCTCATGACGCAAGCCGTGATGATCAAGACCAGGCGGGCGCCAGCTTGCGTAGTGTCCTCGTTTCCTCTTTGGTGCAAAGGGGGCAAGCGCAGGCGCGTAGTACCGAGGCATCAAGCAAAGGTTTCCATATCAGGGCAACAAGACCAAGACTAGCAGGACAGCAGGATGGAGGTCACCGTGGAGCCCAAGACGGCATCAGCACCAGTGCCTTTGGGAATCGAGGACCACCTTTAGTTAGGATAGCTTGTACTAGCTGTCCCCTTTCAAAATGGCATTTGTTGGCTCCCTTCCCGCTCAATATTTGGGAAGAGGACCAGGGCCTCTATAAATAGAGATAGCCACCACAGTAGGAGGGGATTGAATCCTTCCTAAGTAGAACACCTCACCACCACAAGAACACCCCTCGCGAGGTTGTTCTTCCTCTGTACTATTCATCATCAGCCCAAGAGGAAATCCCCCACACCACACACCGGATTAGGATATTACACCACAACGGTGGCCCAAACCAGTATAAACCTCGTGTCTCTTGTGTTGTTCATCGTTTAGCTTAGATCCGCGGCGAGATTGTGGGCGTGTTTCGGTAGGGAGAAGATCTTCGTGCGCACCCGAGAGTTCGAACCTTAAGGGTTTTGCCGGAACCCGATATCCGACAAAATGTACCAAAATGATAAGGATTCCACGCAAAAACAGTGCCACGAGTGGTGGCAGCAAACACAAGACCCTCATATTGAATTACATGACAGTACTCATCCGTGTACAGAAATTGATTTTTGAGCAATATCCATCGAGGCGTGGAAGGGACGGCAACAAGCTTGTCGAAGATAGCAACAACTTCATAGTTCTTGTAATCCCAAGAGCAGTTGGGAACTCAACAAATTGCTATCTTCCGTAGATGACAGTCAGCATGATTGTATTTGAACATACGTAGATCATCTGTGTGCTCATCCTCAGGGTAGTCTGTGATTTTTGAAAGTGGAACCCGGTAATGAGTGTACACATTCACAAGTTCCCACTCACAGTTATACCCAATATAAACAACCCAATCTCCATTTGCGCCTGCCCAAGCCTTACCCTCAAGCGATGGCATCTTAACACCACATGTATCATTATGAAGTGGCATCAACTTGCAGAAGGCGAGGCTTCCGTCATCCCCACACCGTCGACCAGCGTCATGGCGAAGAAGATAGGGGAGATCAAACCGCTCTTGAACCCTATTTGTTGAGTCAAGAATGGACTTGAAAGAACCTGCCATGCTAGCCGAGGTGATGACGTTGCACCAATCAATGAGTTCCTCCACCATGGCATCTTTTAGATCGGGGCAAGAATAATGGGGTCGTTTCTGGCATGTTTCCTCCATGGAGAAGACAATCGAACAATGGCAGAAGGAAGGGTGAAGGCAAATGGAGGGAGGAAGAGCATGCAACAGCAGTTCCAAATCGAGAGGGAAAGGCGAAGAGGCGGTGGATGGTTGCCACGGTATAGGAAGTGGCTAGTGGGGAGCGAACGGTTGCCATAGAGAGGTCACACACTGATGACAAGGCCGTCATCTTAGACCTAGCGCCCGCGCGTGATGGCCTCCGTCGCCCACATGAGCGAAGCCACTTCGCACCCAACACAGTTGGTCCGCCACGCCGCTAAGAGCAAGTACTACAATAGTGGGCTTATAGCCTGGTTACATGGCAATTTTGCCTATGTGGAGGAGAGAGACATGAAGGATTCCTGCAACAAGGACAAGCGTGCCTGAAACTCGGCCTAGATGGAGAAACTCGGCAAAGCTCATGTCGTGTACGCGGCCAAGGAGGCGTACACGTGCTACGACATGTAAAGGAGGATCGTTGACATGAGGAAGTGCCTCCTTCCCCAAAATGGCTAGGGATCCAGCCGGAAGCAGAGTAATGGCAAGCATCGTCGCAACAAGAAGTAGATGATTAATTAGATCCTTGTTTCTCCTAGTTTAGTATGAATGTAATTGCTTACTTTGGTGTGTGAAAATGTTAACTGTGTAGTCACTTGTGTAATTGTATGCTTAATTTGGTTATGCAATGCTGTCTTTTTAAGTATATATGTTGATACTCTATAGATAGAGCAAATCACATCGCACACGGACTAAACAAGGGAACCTGTGGGTGATGATTTCATCAATCTCTGGCAATTGTATACCAGCAACTGTTTGCTCACAACACACACGGCTTGTTAACAGGAATCGTCTGTGTTGTTATCGGTCTTCCCACACATTTCTGATTACAGACCTGTTCGCCACGTATCACACACATCTTGTTATATTGAACCGTTTATGTTCTCTTGTCTCAATAGAAATAGTTCATCCGAGTGAACCGCATGTTGTATATCGCACACACACCTTGATTTGGCTGACCGTTTCTTTTGTGTTGCCTAATCACAAACAGTTCATCCGAGTGAACCGTATGCTATGTATCGCACACGCCTTCATCTGGCTGCCCATTTCTTTTGTTACTCCTCGTCGCAAACAGTTAATTGAACTGAACCGTATGCCCTGCATCGCATAAGCAACTAAAATCTGAACCGTGTTTGATGCATCCGTCATCGCAAACGTTTTGCACATTTTTTACGGTTCTCTGACACCACTGGTTGCGATTATTGCATCGCACACAGTTTCTCGAAGGGTCTCTGATCGTAGTGCCGCGTAAGCAGCATCCTGCAGTAGTGCAATTATTACTTGTCAGCTTACTAGGACAAGTATGCAAAATTGTAACTCCAGTAAGAGATCGTCCAAAATCTGGCCACTTCGCACCCCACACAGTTGGTCCGCCACGCCGCTAAGAGCAAGTACTACAATAGTGGGCTTATAGCCTGCTTACATGGCAATTTTTCCTATATGGAGGAGAGAGACATGAAGGATTCCTGCAACAAGGACAAGCGTGCCTGAAACTCGGCCTAGATGGAGAAACTCGACAAAGTTCATGTCGTGTACGTGGCCAAGGAGGCGTACACGTGCTACGACATGTAAAGGCGGATCGTTGACATGAGGAAGTGCCTCCTTCCCCAAAATGGCCAGGGATCCAGCCGGAAGCAGAGTAATGGCAAGCATCGTCGCAACAAGAAGTAGATGATTAATTAGATCCTCATTTCTCCTAGTTTAGTATGAATGTAATTGCTTACTTTGGTGTGTGAAAATGTTAACTGTGTAGTCACTTGTGTAATTGTATGCTTAATTTGGTTATGCAATGCTGTCTTTTTAAGTATATATGTTGATACTCTATAGATAGAGCAAATCACATCACACACGGACTAAACAAGGGAACCTGTGGGTGATGATTTCATCAATCACTGGCAATTGTATACCAGCAACCGTTTGCTCACAACACACACGGCTTGTTAATAGGAATCATCTGTGTTGTTATCGGTCTTCCCACACATTTCTGATTACATACCTGTTCGCCAAGTATCACACACATCTTGTTATATTGAACCGTTTATGTTCTCTTGTCTCAACAGAAATAGTTCATCCGAGTGAACCGCATGTTGTATATCGCACACACACCTTGATTTGGCTGACCGTTTCTTTTGTGTTGCCTAATCACAAACAGTTCATCCGAGTGAACCGTATGCTATGTATCGCACATGCCTTCATCTGGCTGCCCATTTCTTTTGTTACTCCTCGTCGCAAACAGTTAATTGAACTAAACCGTATGCCCTGCATCGCATAAGCAACTAAAATCTGAACCGTGTTTGATGCATCCGTCATCGCAAACGTTTTGCACATTTTTTACAGTTCTCTGACACCACTGGTTGCGATTATTGCATCGCACACAGTTTCTCGAAGGGTCTCTGATCGTAGTGCCGCGTTAGCAGCATCCTACAGTAGTGCAATTATTACTTGTCAGCTTACTAGGACAAGTATGCAAAATTGTAACTCTAGTAAGAGACCGTCCAAAATCTGAATCAAGAAGTTGGTCTAGTACTTATTGTTTGCAACTAATCGACGTGAATAAATGGATATCATATCGAATGAGTAAGAAAGACAAGTAAAATTGTCGATAAACCTGGCCTGCAGTAGTAATCTGGGTCAATGTCACTATGACCAATAATCCAAAATGACTAGTGTCTGTTCCTAGGGCCAGAATTATGAAACCCTGTGAACTTTACAGGTACTAAAGATTACTGAAATACATATGAACCATTAAGTGTTGGTAGCACTTTGTACACAACAAACCCTAATGACAGTCCTGCCTAATGAGTAATGAATCAATTAGAAAATGGGTGATGAGGAGTGGCTGCTGAGTGTTGAGGACGTATCTCAGGATAAATTGGGTTGGCTTAGTGGCTTCTGCATGCCTGAGCCCTGGACGGACTGGGAAGGTAGGCACGGCAGTGCGCCTGGGCAGCGGTGACGCTGTTGGGCGAGCGGCTCCTGACATCCTGTTAGTCCAACGTCTCCTCCTAGAATCATGTCGTCCAGGGACGGCAAGTCGCCGGTGAGGCAGGCGGCTGGGGGCGAGTAGAGATCGGAAGCGCGGCAGAACAAAGGGGAATCGGGCCCTGGGCCGACCCAAATTCCCAGGGTGGGCCGCGACCCACCGTGGGCACCCAGTAGATACACCTGAGCGGCGTACATGCATTTTCGAAACTAAATTAGGAACATTTAGATGACTAGTTAAATGACTATGTTTTAATAATATTAGATTATTATTTTAACAATTAAGCTTGTTTAGCTTGATGGGTGGAGCAGTGCTATTATGACATGAAGCACGTATGCTGATCATAAAAGGGGGAAATCCTCAACATTTTTTTATCAAAAGAGGGTTTCCCCTCCGATTTCTATTAAAGAAACCACCACGGAACCAACATGATCAATTAAACCCTAAGCATGATCAATTAAACCCTATTATGACTGTGACATGGTAGATTTAAAGCTGCAAACTTCAGAAATGCTATTTACCATCCATGGTTTTCTTCAAACTAAGTACTAAATTCTAAGAGCTGAAAAGAAAGTACAGTAACCAAGTTACAATCAATTTTCTAGTTGAGATCAAAAAATTGAGCAGATATGAAGTACCACCTCTCTTGCAGCGTCGTGTAGGCATCGGGTGTGTGATGGCTGTCGGTGGCGTTGAAGCAGATCTGCGATGGTAGACGGGTGCATCGGGGGATAAGTCCTGTTGCGGTGGGCGAGAAGGTCGTGTGAGCGGCCCCGGCAAAGAGGACGATGGCGCCGATGAAGCGAGAGGACGCAAGGCAAGCCTCCTGGTCCATCGCCGTGGATGAGAAACGGCCATCTCTAGCAGTGGACAATGCGGTCTTGGTACTAGCTCCGGCATGGTGGAGGACAGTGGCGATGGATGGGGTGGAGGACGGCGGCGATGGATGGGGTGGCGGACGGAGGAGGCTGGTGTGGGGATGGTGTTCTAGCGCGGACGGTGTATGAATGGGAAAATGGAGGGAGAGTTACGGGGAACCATATTTTTGGGATGCGCCTGTCTGAAATATGGGAAAGTTACAAACTTAGCCCCCGTTTAAAATTTCAACGTCACATCGGTTGGGGATAGCACGATAATCTCGCATCTCCCCAATATTTGCCCAGAGCGATTTCGGGTGAGGAGAGGGTGTTTGGGCACCCACGGTTGGCGCTCACAGTGTATGAACGGGGCTGACAGGTAGGGCAGATGTGTCACGTCTGAGTGAAGTTACGAACCTGTCCCTATTGAAAATATTTGCCTACATCGATTTCGGCTGAGTCGAGTTTGTTTTGCCACCCACCGTGTATGAATGGGGAAATGGAGGGAGAGATAGACGTCTTTCGGACGAGCTTGAGTCAAATGTGTCTTGCCGCCCATGTTTGGCGCCCACCAGTCGGAATGGGCTCAGACGCGGTCGTGTCACGTCTAGTTCAAGTTACTAACCTAACCCTATTGAGAGCCATGGAAATCGGGCAGATGCATTGTCCGTGTAAGGGGTAGACAGTAATTTCCATCTCCCAAACACTGGCTTCGGGCAGCCGACATGGGAGTGGAGATTTTGCCGCTCCTTTCGAATTTTGGGACAATAAGCATCCACATTTACCATGGCAGCTAAATTCGAATCCATTCGGTATTCCTATACGAATCTTTATAAATCATTCTATGTGTTTTTATATATCTTCAAAAGCACGACAAAGATGTATTCCGTTGTCATATATGAATATGATTTACAAAAGCCGATACCTCGAATTCAGAAGCTAGAATCCAGTTTAAGGTTAATTCGAATATTTGAAACCACTTATGTCCATCTCAAGTGTCACACGTAGCATAATGTGTACTCCCATTTAGATATGTACACAACCAATGTCTCAAGATTCAAAATACCGAGTAAATCAACCAATAATGTACAAAACTAACACATATATAAACACTTATAAAGTATATGGATCAATAATATCAACTAACATACATAAGCCAGGCCGTTGTACTTTTTTGCTAGAAGAGCGTCCTTTTTTTAGCGAAGCTAGTACACCATCTTGGCCCTTTCAGATGCATGCCACTTAAGGACCATTTATACTACTATTATTCTTGAACGCACATTCAGCCTGATTGGCATATTTGTAGATCTAGCACAGCAATCAAAATGAAATGTCTCAGAGTCTTATCAATTAATACAGACTTGTGCTGAAAAAATTACAACCCAGAAAAACAAAAAACAATTATTACATGATCTCTAAAACAAATGGTTTGATCGATTACACGAACAAACAACAAAAAGGTTATTCAACGATGGAAAGAACATTTCACCCATGATTTACCAAGTGGGAATTTAATTTCCTTTTTTCCTTCAAGACCTTAACAATGCAGTCAGTCTCAGCTTGCTTCATTTTGGAATCCACCAAATATTTAATGGTTGTCTTGAGTAGTGCTTGTGATTGTGTTGTTTGCTTCCTCGACATGTCAACTTCATCTCTAAGTGCAGAAGCAGAATCTCTTTCTACCAGTAGTGTAGCCTCTAGAGCATCAGCAGTTGGCAATTCATGATGGAAGATTGGGCCGGTGCCACTGCTGTGGGATGATACAATGTCCATGGGGACCTTGCTCTTTGATCTTGGGCTAACCTCTTTTGCCATTAAAGTTCCGATTGGATTCCGAAAAGTTGAAGTTAGCAAAACATCTCAACTGGGAGTTATAACAGCAAACCACTTAAACAAAAAAGGAATTAAAGATTTTCAAATTTATGCTGAAAAGTAGTTATTTAGATATATTATAATTGAGCATCCTCCCAGCGCTGTGAGGCCATTAGCATTCCTGACCGTCCGATCATCAGTTTTAGTCATTTTGGGTCGTGCGATTAGCTCGGAATCTCGAGCCTGGTCGCTTCGATCGCTACCATCGAGCGCTGGCCTATTGGGCTGCTACTCCCGTGACAATTTCAGAAGGTTGAAATGGTCCGATGCTTAGTTTCTCGCTAACTGGGCCCCTGTCCTAAGGGGCTGCTACTCCGGTAGAAAAAACGGTGGCCTCTGGCTAATTGGGTCTGGTTACACTCGGAGCCCATTCAACCCCACGAAGCCCGCAAGCACGCCCCTCTTGTTTCGTCTCTCTTTCCCCGACCTCCCCTCGCCGCCACCGCCGCCACTATCGACGCCAACCTCCATCCACGATGTTCCTCTCTCAACCGAGTGACGAAAGGCACCCCCGCCATCAGGTACATGTCAGACACGCACGAGGGGGCGGCCGACCGTAAGAACAAGAAGGCGATGGTGGACGAGTAGCCGCCGCCTATGCACGTCCCAAACCACTGGGTCGCCTTTTACACCGACCACTCCTGGTCGCAGCGCATGCACGGCGTTCTCCTACATCTCAGCAATGCGGGCATCGCGGCCTTGCTGAGGGAGTTGAATTGGTGCGCTCCCCTCATCTCTCTTTTTCCTCTTCCCCCGTCCTCTTCTCTTCCTCATTGCTCCTCCTCCTCCAATCTCTCCCATCAGGCAGGTTGGAGGCGGCGCACACGGCTAGGTAGGTCACGAGGGTCCGATGGGTTGAGCAGCGAGGGCGGCTACCTGCAGAGGAGGAGAGCTCAACACAAGCAAAATTGGAGGAATGATAGCGATTATCTCCATGGTACAGGGACTCCTAATCATCCCTCCCATGTTCTTCTTGGCTTCAGGGACTACCATTGGGCAGCCTCTTCTTCTCCAAGGTGCTCCACAACTCCACAAAGAGGTCAGTTATCTCGATCGATGCCCCTCAACTCAGGCCGGAGATGATGGAAGGATCTGCACAAGAGGACATGTCTCTGGACAGCCGCCAAGTGTTCTCCGTGCTATGCTACTGCATGAATCACCTCCTGGCCAGGTAACAGTTACACTATAAATCTGAAATGCATAAGGAGCACTAATCATAAGACATTAGGGATGATTAGGGTTGGTTTATTCCATGTTAAGAAAGGGAGGTTTTTCTTTTGGCTTGGCATATGCTTCTCAGGTGGTTCTATTTGCCCAAACAGGGCGCTCAAATTGTGAATTGAGATCACTCCTCCAAGAAGTCAAGAAACTAAATTTTATGTGTCCAAAATCAAATACTAGCTCTTGAGTTATTCTCTACCAGTCTGCATATCCACTCCTTTGTATGTTCTAATGCACCATGGTTATCACTTAGTTGAACTTGCTATTTTAGTGATATATTTTTTTCAATACAACTTTGTTTATCAAGCCGATCAAATTTCACCTTTTTTTATTGCACTTCTTCTCTTTTTTATAAAGAACATAACTAACATAATTTGATTGTCTGTTCTTGAAGTTTTGAGCATAATTGGGTTCTGACTGTGAGAGTATCATTTACAATGTAAAAGGAGGTACCACACACAGCTAGAAATGTACAGCAAATTCACTCAGTATGTGTCACACGACATCCATCCCATAGGTCATGATAGTCACAAGACTACCCTGCAGATGGATGTTGCAACCAGTGGCCATGATGAGGCTTATGCCTGCGTGGAGGTGCAGTGCCGAATGCTGAGAGAAAATGTTACCCACCCGGCTACAAGGATAACTGGGAGGAGGAAGAACCGAGCCACATGGGTAACTCGAATGGAAAAAAGTCAGTGGCGCCACCATCCATTTTCTCATGCCTCCCCTTCTACAGATACACAACCACTGCCCTTGCTGCTTCTCAACTCCACCTTTGTCCTTGGCACCATCGGCATTGATGCAGTCATCCATCTGCATGCCGCATCAGCGAAGAAGTAGGCACATCAACTATGTGTTGATGCCCAGTTTGCATCTAGGCATCATGTATGTTGCTTTGTTTCTCCTGTAGTACTGCTGGCACAGTTATTTCTGTTTACTTTCTCTCTTTTTTTGATTACTATCAAATCTTAGTCTGGATTGCGCACCCTGATTCCACCTAATTTTTTTCATGTGATTTGGTTCGGTGGATTTGGAGCAAGGATTTGGTTGCTGCTAAAATATAATGGTTGTGAGATTCATGGAGCAACAAACATGACATGATCAAATCAAACCATTTAATTAGAGACAAGGATTGTTGAGTACAAAGGATTGTAATTTTGGCCTTCAGTACTATTGATGTGCGTCTTTTTTCAATTTTCAGTGTTTAAATTTGTTATGTTGTGCTATCTAGTGGAATATAGAATGTGAGCAGTTGGGCACTGGTAATAGGAACAAGAATGGTTCTGCCGATGAAGCAAATTTATATTTGTTTTGGTACCATGTAATGTAAGAAGTTTCAGATTGAAGAATGCTATTCTAAGAGGCTATATGGTCTAATGATATGTCCAACAACTTCATACCGTGTACTTAGGGTGCGATTAAGAAGCATAACTATCTACATATAGGCAAATCTTTCTACAACTTGGCAATAAAATAGTGGTACGTCAAATTATTATTTCATTTGTCTTTTTTCTCTTGCATTATAATGTGGAATGAAGATACTTAGGTTCTCTCTAATCTTTTTTCTTACATTATGATTTCAAATGAACATTCCCTTGGTTCTTAAGATCATTAGATGAATGGATTTTACAATGTATGTGCCTTTTATTCCTAGAATCATCTTTCCCTTGCATAGTATTTCAGAACAAAGAGTGTTTACAATTTCTTGGTACTCTTTTCAAAGGGATCATCCTATCATTTATAATTTTCTTATTCCGGGTCATGAGAGTAGGGCATTGCTGCAACATATTGATGTGTACAAATTATATCATAAGATACCCTTATGATGCATCTTTACTTCAGTACTTTCATCACTGTCTTTCTTGTTCATCAGATTGAACGAGGATGCTACAAATTTAAGTGTTGCTGATTGATATATATCCACTGAGCCAACTAAAATTGTGATTGATTCCATAGTTGCTGCCATGTCAAGAACAATTTATACTCATATTTGCATAGTTTTTACATAGTTTAGTTTCTAATGTACACAACCAAGTTCGGCTTTAATTTTCAGGTTGCTTACAAAATGGTATTTGCATTGTCTTGGCCTGTTATCTATACTAATTCTTGATTTTTACTGATTAGGGCTATTATCTATACGCTTCTATTGTCCTCTTCTGCATCACTAACACTGCAGCTTGGTCAAGGATGCACACAAATCCCTCTTAATCTAACTTCAGAACCAGCTGAACGTCCTCAGTATAGGCATAGCACCTCTCTAGTCCAAACTCAACTTGAATACATCCTTTTCTACCACCCACATGAACTGCCGACTTCTTTTGCACATAACGATGACTCTGTTCAGGTTTGTACTATTTTCCACATTTAAATTTACATTATATAGCTCGTTATAGAGATTTCTACTATGAGTCTAACTCTCTTATCATGATCCCAACAGAGCAATCACTTCACTAATTCTGTTCAGAGTAGCATAATGCACACGCCGACTGCTTCATGTAGTTTATATTGTTGATGGGTGTGTGCCTTTTCCTTTTTGAGCTATGTATGCCAGTCCCGACAAGTATAGAAGATAATAGTCATGTAAAATGATTAGTATTTCATTTGCACAAAATGGATTAGAAGTTCAAGTATTTCACTAAAAATAAGAATTTAACTCTTTCATCTTTCTATATATTTAGTAACTTTTTATCATTCTATTGGAAAAATGGACGGGCGCAGCAATGCGCGCCCTCATTGATCTAGTTAACATCATTGTAACCGGTTGTAGTAGCAAGGCAGTTAAACAAACAAGTTTTGCAAACGGTACCTGTAGTGGCATTGGAGTTTCTCTTCAATCCTGAAAAGTTGAGTAGCCAGTAACGTGATTAGAGCAACCGGTTGCAGTAGCAAACCTGTTACACAGATATATTTTTGAAAATATACCTGTTGTGCAATTGGACTTCCAATTGGATCCTGAAAACTTGAAGTTGGTAAGATGATTACAGCAACAAGTTATAGCAGCAAACCAGGTAAACAAGGAAGTTTCTAACAACATACCTGTTGTGCCAACAGAGTTTCAGTTAGATCCTGCAAACTTGAATGTTAGCAATCATAAATAAAGTATTGCAAGAGCCATAGGAAACTAAGATCAAACTAGTAAAACTAACCAATTTTGGCAACGTATTTAATTAAACATGAACTAGTAAAACAAACAAGTTCTTGGCAACGTATTAAAGTAAAAAGTCGGTATCGTTTACTAGCAACACAGACATCTGTAATTTCTTTGATGTAAGAAAAATGATTCCAACACATATATAAGTTAAAAAGACAGTGTCCCTTATATAAACCTGACAGTTGTCTATCTATGAACATGCAAACATTAAACATTACTAGTGCTACAAGTGATAACAGCAAACCATTTAAACAAACAGGGTATCAGAATGTAAATTACACGTGAATTACGTTGCACCCTAGAAGTACATATGACCAGCTATCTACGTGCTTAAGTAGCTATTTAACTTCAGGCAAATAGGTAATTCTTAACAGTAAGTATCAAACACATAGATAGGCGCAGTCTATAATAGAATTAACAGGCTATGGCATTTTGTAATCAGTAGCAAACTAAATTAAGCAAAGCAACATAACTGAACAATTTTGCAATAAGTGGCTAACTAAAATTCTGAGAAGCAGGTAACTGAACTTATGCTAGCTCTTTGTACAGGAAAACTACAACTTCTTTTTCGCTTACAAGGTTCTACAAAGGAGTCCATGGCATCAATTGCTTGGATACGCAGTCCCAATACTTCTTTCTTCCCACACTGCATTGGTAAGTCCAATGGTTAATCTGATAAGATGGTGCATTCTTGATATTTTTTATGAGGACGGGTTGTCATGCTAGTTGTAGCCACACACATCACACTGGCTTTTACTACATATTTCATGCGATTACATTTGGCATATCGAGATCTAAGCAATCTACAATAAGATGAAAAGATTGGCATCCTTCAAATTATTGGCGAACTTAGTTCATAGAAACAAGCAATTCAACCATTATGTGGGTAAATCAAAAGCGCCACTAGAAATTTTTCACTACCCCAATCATACACACAAAAAGGGGCGACGCCACCGTAGGGGCTGGTATGGGCGGCCACCTCGGGTGGCTGGAAAGTGTGCACCTAGTTTGAGTCATCCAGATTGGCCCAGGCTAGTTTTGTTCGTCCCAACGCACGAGCAGGCAATGTAAAAAATGAAGAAAAATGTTTAAATTTGGATGGGCCAATAACGTAAGTGCAAGGCAGGCCCTATAGCAGGCTCGCGGCCCAACGAGCGCCTCCCATATCGATCGACAATAGGAAAAATCTCAATTTGTTCGCTCTAGCCTCTAGTCTGGTTCGCTCCTAACCTAGCTGCCCTTGGATAGACCGACACAACACTTCCTCGCGCCCTCGTTGGACGCTGGTCGCCGGGCTTCAAGCGAATGGAAGGATAAGAAGATGAAGATCCAACCCTGGGTGTAGCCTGCGTGGGAGCCAGCGGCGGCGGCACGGGCATGGCATCGAGCTTGCACAAACGGACAGTCGCAGCTTGCACAAGCAGCATGCACAACGAGTAGGTACATCACATCCCTGATTATATTGAATTCAACTGTTCAATTTCTGGTCAATAGTTAAACCAGACTGTGTTGTAAAACTGCTTGTATGTATGGAATCTATGAGAAAATGGAACCAATTTCTTCTTGTTTTATAACTCCCCCAATCAATACTGAACTGACTGAACCTGATGTATCTAATCAAGTTTCTGGTGCAAACAAACAAGCTCATGTTGTTCTTGAGCCTGAAGTGTCTAATGGACAGACTACTAATGAAGGATTTGATGCAAACATTTTACATGCTCCTGGTGATGAACATATAGTGTCTAATGAGGGATCTAATGCAAGCATTTTACAAGCTCCCATTGAAGTATTTAGTGTCTAATGATGATCTGCTATGTTGACAGAGACATAGAGATTTGCACGCATTGATGACTAGCAAATTATAGTACATTTTCATGGCTTGAGGAAACATCGAGGTCATCTGCCAGAAAGTGCTCGTATCATGACAATGTAGCATAAATACTTTTCTAATCTGTTGTTTGAAACTATTGGCATACTTATGCGGGAAAGATATATTGATATGCAGTTTGCGCACTGGTTATAGGTGCAATTACACTTTGATATTTTCAGCCAGAGAATGAAATTCGAACAGGTACAGACCATGTTAGTAGTCCTTATACACCATGCTGCATTTTGTGTTTTTTGGTGCTTACATCATTTAGTGTTTTATAATCTGGAACTACTTTGGATCATAAGCTAGTTTTCGAAGTGCATGTAGCTTCACATTTCTCAAGTTATGTTGATTCCCGGAGTGCAAGTGCCTTCGTATTTTTTAAGTTTTCGCCCCTGGTAACTTGAATTCATGGATCCGCCACTGCACACAAATCATACATGCAGGCCAGTATGAATTAAATGAAATGCAGGGACTTACACTAGCACATTGTACAGGCTCACTGCAGCTCTGATTGCGCTTGGGATGTTCCATGTACAAGTCCATGTTACCACTTTCTTGGATGTGTGGGCCTTGTGCTCCTTGCATCCCCCTCTGCATTTTTGACACGATGAATGGTTGATCAAATAAGAGGAGTCGACCTTGCTGTTATACTGGAGGACAGGTACTTACAAGGTTATATCGGTGTGTAGGATGTGTACCAGATCCCGTAGCGCCTTTCTGCTTCGCTAAAAATGGTTTTTCTTGTTTTAGATGATATCTCCAGAAGAAATAAGAGTAAAAGTCAGAGCTGCCTAGGCGTGTAAGCTAAGAGAGCAGTGAAAAGATATCCAAACATCGTCGGAACAGTGCACTAGGGAGTGATATGTGGATACCTAGTTCGGGCCGGCGTTTGGGCATGCTCGGCTAGCTAGAGTGCAGGTCACTTCAGAGCCGTTGAGGATGATGCACTGGCATTGGCTGGCCGCGCACGGATG
>NC_041383.1:282317669-282369410 GCF_002162155.2 Triticum dicoccoides | reverse complement strand
TCTTCGTCGTTGTCGTCCGGCACAGAGGTGGGGAAAGAGACGAGCCGAGGGGCGATTCGAACTTTGCTTGGGTTGGCGGCGAATTAGGGATTTGAGTGCTCTGGGCGTGGAAGGGGACGGTGGAGAAGGGAAATTTTGCAGGGCTAGAATTGGGGCCGCCTGATATTTCTATCCGAAATGTGGAAGGGAGGGTGGGGGTGGGTGGATGGGTGCTAGCGTCCGTCCGACACACGCGACCACCACGACACGACCCTGGTCTGCCTGGTGCGCCTACATTTGAGAATGCAAATGAATCTTCTTCCATTTGCAAACAAATCTGTATGTATTACCATGCCCGTGTTTTCCTTGAAAATAATTAGTCATTCGAAACGAGATACTATAAATTAATTAATGAGAAGTTATTTGAATTATAGTGTGTGTCACATAGCGATCTCCAATTCTAACGTGGATTTCGCATTTCATGGTATCCACGCTACTTTTTAAATACACAAATTCATATGTGTATGATGAACACCATGGTAGTGAGAAACCTTTGGGTGGATTCAAACATATGACCTACAAAATAACACAACAATCGAGCCAATCCCAACTTTTCCAAACCTAGTATGGCGCGAATTCGAAATAATTACAGAAGCCATATACATGGTCCTCAATTCAAATCTTACAATGTACACTAAATTGAAACATCAATATTAAGTGTCGTACTATCTACATTCAAATGTTGTTTTTAGCCCCACCCACCCCCACCCCGGCACACATGCTACATACTTCCTGTATCGATCAATCTTCCTCTCCTAACCACCTTAAATTAGGAAGCTATCGGTTTCTGACACACGTTCATTCTTTCTCTCTATGTTTTGATCTCTAACTCTCTCAACTACACAAACCCCTTTTTCCACTCTGTTACCAAATGTATCTACCTCACACACCCGCCATTGCACTCCATGCCGAGATCTCTCTCTCTCTCTCTCTCTCTCTCTCTCCCATCCTCTCTCTCTAGATACATATATTGACTATGCAGACGCCCCCTCTCGTGCGCACGCACGCATGTTGTCTGTCTAGGTCACTCTCTCAAGACTGTCTCACTCTTTCTTCCGCATGGCGGGCCACACTCGCTCAATCTCACTCTCTTTATCTATGTCTCGATTAACCTCACTTTCTTTCACACACAAATGACATATCTCCCTATTCGGGCCTCAATCGACACACTCTATACTCTCTCACACAGATTGTCTATCTAGGTCAGTCGATCCAAGCCGCTCCCACTCTTTCGACCTCATGGCGGGCCACACTCGCTCAATCTCTCCTCTCTCTCTATCTCTCTCTCTCACTCTCTCTCTCTCCCTTTTTGTATGTCTCGATTGACGTCGCTCTTTCTCGGACATAAACGATATATCTCCATGTTTGAGCCCAATTTGACATATTCATATTGTATACTCTCTCACACACATTGTCTATCTAGGTCACTCTCTCCAACCCGTCTCACTCTTTCGATCGCACGACTGCCCACACTCTCTCAATCTCTCTGCCTTTATATATGTAATCGATTGACCTTGCTTCCTCCCACACACACAATATATCTACACGTCTGTGACTGGATCATCTCTCAAGCTCTATCTTACATCCGTCACCCTTCCCAAAAGATCAATCGAACAATATCTCTCCAGAGCACATATATCTTTTCAACGAATGCCGGGCCACACTCACTTTGTCTCTCTATCTATTTGTCTCTCAGTTGACCTCGCTTTCTCATGTTGTATCTTCCACACATTTAAACTACCTCTCCATCCCTCACAGAGCCGGAGCTATTTACATTGCGAGGCAGACTCGAACCTTGTATTAATTTGTGAAGGCATTTATTCCAGTGGGTTTAGATTATATTTTCGTAGCATTTGGCCCACAACTAATACAAACACCGTTGCAACCTCCCACCTCCCCTAATTAATTTCCCCCTGCCTCGGTCATCGCTCTCTTGCACATCCTTTCTCACCTTCAACATTGCACCATGGTATTTTTGCAACAAAAAAACTCTGTAATTCTCTTTACTTATTACTCCCTCCGTCCAAAAATACTTGTCATCAAAATGGATAAAAAGAGATGTATATATAACTAAAATACGTCTAGATACATCTCCTTTTGTCCATTTTGATGATAAGTATTTCCGGGTGGAGGGAGTACAAATTAGCTACAAAACTACATACCGATAGTCCATCTCTAATGGAACAAATTTCGACCAACAAATTAAAGTGCTACAAACTACACACCGAGGGGCCCACCTATCATGGAACGAATTTGGACCCATATAAATTAAAAATTAAAAAGGACGAGGATCGAACATGCGACCACGGCCCTCAAGCTGCACGTCAATAGGTAACATAGTACAGCAATGTTTGTTGTACCCCCCCCCCCTCTGTTGATATAATGTTGTTATATTACCACAACCTATTTAATGGATAACCTGTTGTAATATTATTTTTAGTACATTAGTGGGACCGGCTCGTTAGCACATACTATTCTCCTTCACTTACTGGTGGGTTCCATGTCTGCTCTCTCTCTCTCTCTCTCCTCCCATTCTACGTTTAGACGCATGGGCAAACACGAAGAAATCCCAGGCGATGCTGCCGTTCACCATATGTGGATGCGTTCACAAGTTACGGCACCAGTTTCACGTACTAGTAGTACAAGTCAATATGTATGTGCAATGCACGTTAATTTGGAATTGACTTCCCTAAGAAAATATTTGGAATTGATGTGGTATTTAATATGAAATGCTTGCGATTAGAAGGAATACATGTGGCTTGATGACGTTTTATACTTAACTTGATACGGCTCTAGCAGAACATTCAATCGATCAAACCATAGATTTCATTCAGTCTGACTCCGACTTTACATTCATACGACGATAGATCTAATAAACGGAAATGATAAATGGTTGGATTTTAAGCATGGCAATCCGAACATTTTTCATGGCAAATTTAGATTACGCGGTGGTAGCGGGGGTGTCTTGTGGTGGGAAGCGGCTCCCCTGTCGTGCTCACTGTGTCGTCGGGCCACTGACCGACGGCGACGGCGACGGCAGCATCTTCAACCGTTGTTGGCGTACTCCTGGACGTTGGCCCTAGCTTCAAGGAAGGCCAGAATGTTCTGGACTTAGATCTCTAGGAGCGAGTCAACTGGCGGGGGGAGGCGACAGGCGTTGGTGCAAGGAAGCTGTCGACGGCGGCCATCGATGCCATTGATGGGGGCACTGGCACCTTCGCAGGGATAGGCGCTGGCAACGGCATGGCAGAGACATTCGTGTGCATGGGCACTAGCACGGGCACGCGCGTCAGTGCATGCGTATGCGCATGCGTATGCGCATGCGCTGGCAGGTGCACGGGCGTGTGAAAGTCGGCAGAGACCTTGTGGAACCCCGTGGCATCAAGCTCGGCGACCATGTGCGGCTCCTAGCCCATCAATGCCACGAGGATGGGTGCTGCCGCAGTCGGGGCAACAGGAGCGGGGACAGGCGCGACGTCTTCCCGCAAGGCCAATTCAAGCTCGTCCCAAAGCGGGGTGTCTTCCTCAGGAAACTGGAAGACTAAGGGCAGACCATCGTGATGCGGCATGGCGTACGGTTAGGTCAGGCTGGTTGGAGGTAGACAACAGGAGAATCGGAGAGGAAGAGAGAAGATTGTAGCCATACCGGGTAGTGCGGGGGTGATTTTAAACTGTGGCGCCGGCGCCACTAAAAGTGGGGGCAGTTGAGACGAAGGTGGGCGGTGGAGCCTGGTCAAAGGGCTCGCCTCCCGATGAGCCTGTGCAGCGGCCTACTCGCACGCCTCCCGGTCAGCCGGCGCAGCGGTCTACTCGCACGCCTCCCGATGACTCACATGCTTGCTCGGACGGCACCTGCCGATGAGTAGCGGGACTCGTGGCGGCACGTAAACGCCCATGGTTTGAATAGTGAAAGCATTCGCCTTAACATTACAGGTATTTTGTTCCAAAATACCTTTGCTCTTCATTTGTGCGACTTCTCATAAGCATCTTGTCTCAAATTAAACCCAAAAAAATGCGACAACATATTTGTGCCATATCACGAGACCATGCTCAGTTTCATGAATTTCCGGTCACTTTTGGATTTTCTAAAATTTAACATCCAGGATTGGAAACAATATCATAACCTGCATCGTGCAATAAATTTTCAAGCGATACATCTTTAGAGTTGTAGATGTTAATATTTCTTAAGAAAGGATTTGGTCAAACATTTTGCTTAGTTAGATTTTAGACAAGTTATATGCAGAGTAACAGATAATCCCTCTGTACCAGTGGATTGCCTGATATATTAACTCAAGTACTAGGCATGAACAAATGGGGCTCAGTTCTATGCTCATCCTGGTGTAGTACTCCTTAGTACTACTAGGCAATGGAGTTGACGGCTGACCGTGGGTACCGGCGACCGAGGGAATTAAAACATACTCGGCACGGTAGGTAAGATTGTATAGTTACTAAAGCATCCCTCCATTGTTCATAGGTAGTCATTATGGACTGGGGACATGAGGGGAATTTCCTAGGGCTGGAATTCTGGCCGCCAGATATTTCGATTCAAAACGCGGAGGCTCGACTGGTTGGGGTTGGCTAATGTGCGTACCACGCACGCCACCAGAAGGACACGAGCCTGGGTATTGTTTTTTAAGGATCAACATGAGCCCGGGTCTGGCTGGTACGCCGTTGGGTGCTACTCCTACCATTCAAGAATACGAAAGGAATCTTTTAAATTGCGAACGAATCTATATGTATTACAATGCCCGTATTTTCCTTGCAAATAGTACTCTCAACGTGGTAATTGATTTATGACGAGTTCTTGAATTAAAGTGAGTTTGTGATATAGTGATCTCAACGTGGATTTCACATTTCATGGTATTCCTAGTAAGTTTTTCATTGCAAATTAAAATTTAAAAGATGAACGGTATGGTGGTGAGAAAACTTTGTATGCATATGACGACACACACACACACACACATACACACACGAATACAACAACAATCCAGTAAGTAAAGTGCATCTATTTTTCCAAACCATGCATGTATGACATGAATTCAAAAATACTACCTCTGTTCCTAAATATTTGTCTTTTAGATATTTCAACAAGTGACTACATCTGGAGCAAAATGTGTGAATCTACACTCTAAAATATGTCTATATACATCCGTATGTGGCAGTGCATTTCAAATCTCTAAAAAGACTAATATTTAGGAACGAAGGGAGTAAAATGTAAGCCATGCATGGTCTTCAATTCAATATTTAAAATGAATAGGAAACTGAAACATGAATAAGTCTAGTACTACATGCATGCAAATGTTGTGTTTAGGCGAAGCTATGTAGATTGTCGGGGGTTAATCCCTCGACCTTAGATAAAATTTTGAACCTCTATTTAGGACTGTTTAGATTATATTTCTCGAACATTATATTTGTTCACACCCTCCCAAACACCGATTGGTTGTGCATCCCCCCTCCCTGGGAGAATATCATGTGCCTCCACACCTTAGATGCTATATGCTAATACGAGTTGCTTGGAGCTTGTAGATCTGAGATATAGCAGCTCACATGATGTCTTAATATGTTTACAGGAAACCTTAATGAGTTTGAGAATTGCACACAATTTGTACAAAAACTACTCAGATGCCCTTGGATCCCATATCCAACGACCTCGAAGCTTGTATCACCATAGCATCTAACATGAAGGAGGACCTCATATTTTCCTGTATGTAAGAATATCATGTGCCACCACACCCTAGATGCTTTGGTGATACAAGCTCTTCGGAGCCGTTCGATCTATGATCCAACAACTCCTTGGTGATTCGAATGTTTTTTTTTGCATAAAAGCCCCCAAAGAGTTTGGCCACTTCTTACAAGCACAAAGACTGCTCAGATGCCATTGGATCTCAGATCGAACGACCTCGAAGCTTGTATCACTGTAGCATCCATGCTGCGAGAACACCTGATGTTTTCTCGCACGAGAGAATATGAGGTGCTCTCGCACCGTAGATTCTATGGTGATACGAGTTCCCAGAGATCTAACGGCTCATAGTAGGAGGTTTGAATGTTTTTGCAATATACGCCTGAGTGAGTTTGGGAATTGCGCAGAAAGTACAAGTACTACGCATGCGGCATCTGATCACAGATCATACAACCTAGATGCTCGTATCACCGTAGCAGCTAATTAAGCTACGTGGAGCACCTAACATGAGAAACTGGGAGCCGTTGGATCCAAGATGCAGCGGCACACACGAGGCTTGCATGTTTTATTTGCAAAAAAACCTTGGAGAGTTTGGAAATTGTGCATAATTACAAAGACTACTCCAAAGCCATTGGATCTTAGTTGGAGCGATGTAAAAACTCTTATCACCATAGCATCTAAGCTGCGGGGTGGATGTGATATTCTATGTCGCTGTCATTTTTGCTCCTAAACTTGCAAAATAAGTGTAACTCGTGCCGTTACTTGTCTAACCGCGCAAAGTTTTTGTGCAAAAAAACCATCCTACACTGAAATATCGGAACAACACGTGGGGGTCCCACTTGTCATTGATCAAATTTGGACCTAAAACTAACAAATCTGGAAGACAAGATTCGAACTGGCAACCTGGACTACAAAGCGTAAGTTGATAGCCTGAAACAACAACGGTTGTTGGCTTTGTCCCATAATAACTTGATTTTATACAGTATTACGATGAGTAGAGTAGAGGGAGAGGCTCGTCAACACGTGATTGACCGTTGACTCACTTACTGGTGGGTCCCATGTATGCGATCTCTCTCTCCTCTCCATCGTCTCCTTTAGATGCATGGGCACACACAAAGAGCGGCGCGAGCTTGCCGTGGTGTCATTATAACTAAAAAAGCTTTGAACATAGAGGAATCGCCTAGAACAAGAGACGTTGTGGCTGGTCAAGACGGAGCTAACCACACCTATCCTCCGTGCTACGTTAGCATGATGAAGTTGTGTGGCTACTAGGGTGTTTTCGACCGACTGGATGGGTCCCGAGGTCAAACCATAGGTAGTACGTCTAGTACAGTATATTTTTACACACACATTTTTCCTTCGAGCCGAGACATGGCACACCCTACTGCACAGTCTCAGGGACCTCCCGGGTGGTGCACGCATATTTTCTTTCTTGCCGAGACGTGGGACGCCCTACCGCGCGTTTTCTAGGTCCTCCTCAGTCGTACAGCCGAAGCAAGTAAAGGAGTCGTCAAATCACGAAAGACCACCTTTCCCGCTGAGTACATTAGTGAAGCACGGTGGCTAGCTAGTTGGGCTAGTGCGACTGATTAGCTAGGCCGCCGGCACATTTGTTTTTTCACCCTTTTTTATCTCCTTACCAGCAGGTAAATTTAAATATCCACCGCGGCGTTGCTCTGGTCTTTGGGTGCGGCAGGCGCGTCAGGATTTTTATTTTTTGATTGACGGGAGCAGGCGTGTCAGCTATTATCACGATGACTCCACCTGTAAAACACACTGCTCCCTGATGTGAAAAGTCGTCGAATGGTGTATTCCCATGGTGAAAACCAAAATATTCATCCTGCTCCTCGGCTGGCTCCCTCTGCCTTCCCGTAGATTGCATTGCCTTTCAGCCATTTCACCCCCTTTGCTTCCTCTCCCCATTGCTTCTACCTGGTTCCATGGCGGCGCACTAGATCACGGAGCCCCAGGCCAAGGATGCGGAGCTCAGGGCCAAGGACGTGGAGCTCCATGAGCTCAAGGAGGAGAGGAGTGGCATGCTCCTCCTTTATGTGCGGGAGTTGACAGAGCTTCAAAAGCGGCAAGTGTCCACCACAAAGATGTGGCGGCGTTGCTGCAGAAAGCGGGAGATATGGTAGGCGATCAGGCGAGCCGGCTGGAGCGCGTGCGGGCCGATCGTGACGAGGTCCAAGATTACCTCAGCCACTTGGTGGACCATGTTGCCACGCACGTGTTGCGGCTGCGTGATGCCTACCGTCGTGCCTGTGTGACCATGCCGGCCGTCGGGCTCAACCCGTTCGACCACCCTTTCGACTTCAACAAGCAGCAGCTTCCTGATCTGGCCTCCTTCTTCACCTATATCTCCGAGGAGCTAAGCCGTCTCGGCATGATGGTGGGGGCAGAGCTGTACAAGGAGGGGTTGCAGTCTGCCGTCGCCGTTGTCGGGCGAATCCTCTCAGGGCCCCATCACCGGAATCCATTCGTGCCATTGGACGCCATCTTTGGCGAGCTGGCTCTCTTCGACCGGGAGCGGGCTCTGTGGGCGGTGGCACCCTGCATCACCAACATCATGCGCCTTGAGAAGCAGAGGGACTTCGGTGGTGTTTAGGCGTCCTCTGCATGGGCATGTCCATGTCTCAGCGTAACATGACTGTTGGATCAAACTCAGACGATGCAGATCAGTCACATGTACTGTAGCAAAAAGCGTGTGGGTGTGTTTCGTTGCATTCTCATCTCAATATAGTTGTTCCCTCTTCTTGCATACTCATCTCAGCACCCCTCTTCATGCATTCTCCTAGTGTATTTGTGTTAACCTACTAGTGTGTACTCACGCACCCTGCACATGCCTAGTACTAGGATTACTGTGTAAGTTCAAGTGGTTGCCGTGTAGACTACCCTGATCGAAGCACACAGTAATGCCCTATGAGCCATCAAATCACAAAACCCCCACCTTTCCAGCAGTAAGTTGGACGGACAAAGCAACCATCATTTCACTCTTCTCCCTCAGCTTCCTCTTTTGAAGAAAACCCCAACTCGCACTCGCTTCTCCCTTTCCTCATTTCTTCAAGAATACCCTGACTTGCTTCTGCCATTGTTCTTCTCTCCCAAAGAAGGAACGGTGAGCGCATCAATGGTGTTGATTCTGGACAAGGCCCGGTCTTGCAACCCCGAAAATGACCCTATAACTCCCTCTCTGTTCTTCTTATGGGTTTGTGAATATGGTTTCTTTTCTTTTATTTCTTGACAGTTTCTTGATGGACCCTGGAGCACCGGCCGAAATGATGTCTATGGCTCTGGCCAAAACCATTGAGGCTCAGGGTACGAAGAAGCGCAAGCACCCCGTCGAGACTACCTCGGACAAGCTCAAGGCCATCGCCATGTCCAAGCCCCCCTCGATCTCTCTGGGATCCCTCATTAAGCAAGTCCAGGTAATATATTTTCTTGACGATCTTTTTCTCAATCTTGATCGTGTTTTTCCATCTAACACGCAGTACAAGTACTAGTAGTAAAACTTTCTAGGTGATCTTGCATGTGATTTTTTGTGTGCCAAATGACAGTTCTAAATTCCTCTTTTAACTAAAACATGCGAGAGGTTGACACTGATTTCTTATAGATTACTTTCAACAACTTTATGAACATCAATGCTACCTTTGAAGAGAGTATATTAGCCTCAGTAACTTGTGTTATGGATATTACAAGTAATCCCTCTGCTCTCATGCCTTTGAAGACATGTTCTAGTGTCTTTGTTCACTCATTTATGTGCGTATATGTAGTCTTATATGGAGTAAAATATCGAAAATCATCTTATATTTCTGAACGGAGGTAGTAATAAAACATTTGGTTTCTGTTTGAATTAAAACCAGGTCCGCGATGGAGATGAAGTTCTCAAAGTCATGTTGTGTGAACTAGAAGACCTAAGGATGAGTTGCACTGCTGAACTATCCAGCTGTTGTGTCCTTGTTGCCACGTGTCATGAACAAGTGTTTTCCAGTAGCATTGTTGTCAAGCGTGTTCTCAAGGGTGTACTTGACCACAACAATTTCCTGGTTGTGCCTTCGATTACGAAGGGTGCGGTTCTTGTAAAGCTTCCCGACAAATCTGATGCGGACAATCTTCATCGTCATGTTTATGAGTGGAAAGACTACTCTGTTAGGTTCTCCAAGGTAGATGAGAAGGTGATTGTGCTGGTAGACATCTCTCACGAAGTCCATGGCCTAGTCAGTTATGCGGGGCACAACCCGTAGGTCGGTGGTAAGAAATAGTCTATAGAGTTTAATTAGTGCAACTTTGCTTGTCTGTAGTAACTCCTATTGTTCAGTACTTGATTTGTGTGTGTGAACCCTGTATTGTTCAGTACTGCCGCTTTTGTTGTCTGGTGAGTCCTGAGAACAGTCCATGTTAATGTCTGTCACCTCAATTCAGTCTGTATATTTTGAAGTATCCAGATCATCTTTTTGTGAGGACGGTTTATCAATTATGGTTACACTCCAATATCTGTATGCATTGCAGGGTTTATTGCACCCACCAGGATTTTCAGTCCCATGGATGTTCAGTCCATATGATTTGTCAGGACCTTTGGATTGTCCTGCTTGTGGGAGTAAGCGAGGGCCTTGCATGCCACGCGTAATTGGACGATCAATCTTCTGTTTACAACTTGAACATAGTGATTTCCCGGTAAAGATTCACTCATGCACATCAAGTAAATCTTATTGATTTACTGTCTAGATCTTATTGATTTAATGTCATGTTTTCTTACTTTTGCTACAATTTTATGATGCAGGTCGGCCATCTGACATTCGTCATAGAATAAACCGTTTGGTTTGCTCTATGATGGTTATTTTTGCAGGTTTCACTTCTTATGTCGTGTCAGTAATGAAGGCATTGTCCATCACTTATATTAATGGACACAATTGGATCAATCTGTTGTCTGAGTACAATCTAAAGCCCTATGATGAACTATAGTTTGGTTTAACAAACACGCCATAATTAGTCCTTCTTGCGTTTAAAAGAAATGAAGAAAAAGACTGGATCAAGGTCACGGAGCCTAGTCAAGTTAGAAAGCTGATCATAGCAGACCAGAGACGATCGTTGTTGTCTCGCACATCAGTACCACCTTCAGCAACGGATCGAGCACCGGCACCTTCTCTGACGGCACTTGCTCTAGCACTAACAGTGGCAGCAGCTCAGTCTGATCCACTTGAGGATTAGGCACCGACCGCATCACTAGATCAGGTTGATCTACCGGAGGGTCGGGCATCGGCACCAGCACCAGCTCCACAAGGAGCACCACCTCCAGCAGTAGCAGTGGCACTACCAGTCGCACCGGCATGGGCACCAACAATGGCTCCGGCACCTGCACCAACACTTGAAGTTGCACTTGCATATGCTCCGGCCCGTGCAACAGCAAAGGAACCAGCAGTTGCACCTGCAACAGACTGGGCTGCAATTCGCACTGCATATACCAAAGTCCTTACAAAAACCGACATCTCCACCTTCTTGGTAAGCATTGGCTGCCTCGGTGCTTCGTACTTTTTTCTGTCCATGTTGTTTCACATGATTCACTGTGTTGATCTAACTGTTTATGTATGTCTTCTTGTTTGCAAACAAAGAATTCCTAGATCAGCGAGAGAGTTGTTAAACAATGCGGGCGACCGTGGCCAAGTTTCTCTTACCATGCGCAACCTTGGTGTCAATGAACATGCTCAATATACCGTAAGCACAAAGGATGGTCACATGATGATTGATGCTAAAGGATGGTCAAGGTTCAAATCTAAATCAAATCTTGCGGTAGGGGATGATGTCAAAATCAAACTTTTTTGGCAAGGAGAGCTAGTCCAAATCAACTTTGAAATTCTTCATTAGCAGGACGCAACTGCCAAACTGATCTATCCTACGAGATATTTTTGATGTAATAATATGGCATGGTGAAACAAGTGTCCTATGTGTATAAGTAGTACTACAGTTTTATTTATCACGTAGGATATCGTTGATAGAATTGCAACTCTTATTGTTGGTTAGGAATTGTCATTCAATTTCATTCTAACAGTTGTCGTGCTTTATTCATTTTTTGTATTTGCCTTGCGACGGCATCTAAAACCTGCGCCTTACCGATCGCTTGCAATATGAAATGCGCTGAGGTAGAACACACGGGCTGCCAAACATGCAGGCCCATCCGCGTGTGGCCCAAAGTCCAGAACTGTGACCATGTCTGAGTATTATATTCTCAGCTGAACCCCCATATTATGTTATATATATTCCCCTTGATTTTTCTTATGTATAAAGTTGTGATATAAAAGATTTTTATATTTCTTTACAGAGGGAGTATCTCCCTGTCAAAAATATATTTATGTGTAACTAGTTACTCCTGCCTTTCTACTTCCTTTCGCCGATATGTGGGGCATCCGGCAACGGGGTCCATGTGCCATGCAACAAATTAGAGTGCACAACTGCACGGTAGACTCACCCCGGTCGTAGAGCCACAGTAATTCCCAATGAGCCATCAAATCACCAAAAACCCACCTTTCCAGCTTTAGCAGTAAGCTGGACGGACGAAGCAGCAATATTTCGCTGGGCCTGAATCCCCTTCTTCCTCATCTTATTGTTCAGAGAAAACCCCCTCTCTCACTGGGCCTGAATCCCCTTCTCCCTTGTCTGCATGTTCAAAGAAAACCCCCTCTCGGCGATTGCATAGGGTTTTCTCATGGAGAACCAGGTACGAATTCTTCATCCATCCCCGATAAATCCAAGTCCCTTGGTCACGGATAATCCTAGGATGGCAACCACCATCGTTGATTCATTTTTCTTCCTACTGAATCTAGTATGTTTCATTTGTAGTGCCCAAAGTGCGAGGACCCTACAGGTTTTTGCACCCTCGGTGAGACGCCACACTTGTTCCTTCTCATCCTAACATGGGATTTTAAAACGTGCACAGTATGTTCCTAGAATCCTCTTTTCTATCTGGGAGGGTGGGGGTTTTGAACATGTTGTCGACTAATTTGGAAATTTGGATTGCTATATTTGGATAAAAGGTACTAGTACCATGGTCAACACTGACGTGAAGGAGGAAATTATTTCTAGATTTGGATAGCGAATACATTGTGTTCTCATATTATTTTTCCTGCGGTGCATTCCTTGCTTCGCCAGAACACATCTACTCAAGATGGTCGGCCTTGCCATAACTGAATACACTAGTTTAATGGTCACATTGAAGACAAGCCATGGATGTAAGTTCCGAGTTGGGTTCATGAACCAAAAAGATCACTGCTTTTTTATGGCCGAACTTGGATAAACTTTCTCAAGTGTTACGGATTAAAAGTTGGCGCACGAATGTTGATGGAAATAGCAGAACCTGGTCTCATCTTCATTGTGATCTTCCACCCCGACGTCGTTCCAGTAGTTCATCCATGTTAGTTTTGTATCCGATTCTTGCTTGTTGCCTTGATTACTTCTTAATCCACCTATTTTGTCTAACCAATCACAATTTAACTTTAGAAGTAGCAATGATTTGTGATTCCCTTCTCTCCCGAAGATGCTACTTCTAACTAATATTTCTTATAATTGGTGACACGTGTAGGTTATTTCAAAGTTAAGCATGCTACTCGTTTGTTATTCTATAAGAACTCGGCTATTACTGATGGCACTAAAGTTGACTGGGACGACATCCACAAGTTCCTACACTTTATTGATCGTCTTGAGGTCCTTGTGGGGCGTTTCAATGGTGGAAGGCCACGTGGGATATGTGTGCCCCCGCTACACACGTTGAACAGGTCCAACTGTGTCGAGAAACTTATGGTACGAGCTATTTTCTGTTATATATTTTGTTCATAAAATCTTGCTTATACACAGTTTTACAGTTGTGATCTTCTTGAAACAGAAACTGCCTAGTTCTATTGTTCCTATACAGATGCATGACCATGGTCGGGTCAGATTAGCGCTTGGTCACAACATGATGTTTATGTCGACTTACTCCATTCCCCTTGAAGGTGAAAATATACTTATTCATGGGTGATCTCAAATAATAAAGGCCCGTCCATCTTGGAGAATCAGATAGAAGGTTATGCCCATGCTTTTCCATGGCTCTAAAGCGAATATCCTGTTTATTGACCACATTGCGAGATGAAGCCCCTTTCAGAAGGTTGTGGATGCACGGGATGGCGCCTTGGCCTTCTCCTGGGGCTTTGGTGGCCTCACCCTTGGTTAACTGTAGGAAAAGTAGCACTGTTCGACGCGTGCTTTGTACGGTTGAACCTGTATAAGTACTCATACTGCTTTCAGCTATGGTTGTTAAGTGCCCCTGCTGGTTTCAGTTAAGGTTGATAAGTACTCCTGCTACTTTTACAGTCTGTCATGTTTCTTCAGTCTCGTCTTCTTCTAGCCGCCAAAATCAAACCAACGCTGGTGGGGCCATCTGCTTTCACCTCCCACGGCTGGTTGCGCCTCAGCGCATGCATCACCACCCCACCATCTCCTAAATCGTTAACGTCGGCGTCCGAGGCCTCGTTGTCATCCTCCGTGCACTTTGGTGCACTCGCCACGGTGTTGCCCTCTCGCGTTGTCAACATGGTCAACAAACAAGAGGAATCGGGAGAGGATTGTACGTGGAGAGGATGACAGTAGGGACCCATCATGTCCATGGCCATACACAAGCAAGTTACTCATTTTTTATATTCTCCATTGTCAGCGTATAGAAAAAGAAAACTCCTAGTGGTTTCCTGACATCTGGGACCCACCATATTGTCAACGTATATAGAGAGAAGCACAAGATCAGCTGACACCTTGGACGTAGCTGCTCGAGCAGTATTATTTTTTTGTTATTGTTGAGACGGAATAGGGTTTCAACTGGGTTATGGCCCGTCTAGCCCAGGCTTATATTTTACGTTCACCACATGACCAGCCCAGCTATTTTTCCTTTCTGAAAATGAGCCCAGTTTATTTTTTCTGAAGAATACCCAATCCAGGCCTACTTATTTTTCTACGCCCTGATGGGCCGCAACTCTTTCAAGGCGGCTGCAAATCTTGAAAGTAATATGAAATGGGCTATAAATATGTAAAATAGACGACAAACTGGCACTTACTTTATAATTTCTGAATTTTTTCACATTTTCAAATTCCAATTTCACTAGGCTTTAACCTAATTTAAATATATCTTCAAAGTACTTTAAATCTGGCTCAACATTTCGGTATTAAAAATAGTTTGGACCCACCGAAATATGCGAAATTTCATTTAAATTTTTAACCCTGGCTCTGGCCAACAAAAAAAGAACTGCAATAAATTGCATAAGAAGTTACAATGAGCCGTCAATTATTTAAAAAATAGGGAATTGTCTGACTTGTGGGCCTATTGAGTTGATGCATATGCCAGATTTTTTTACTTATTATATACGTCAACAGACGTAACCATTGGATGTCAATCCAATGGCCATCGTGCTTCTTCAATCTCTGATCTTCTTGCTCTAGCAGCCAAATCCAGCGCTAACGGAACCGCCTGCTCCCGCCTCCCGTGGCCGGCTATGCTGCCGCGCAGGCCCCACCGCCCCTACTACTCCCACTGCTGGCCAGGCCACCCTCTACTCACCCACATCCCTCCACTATTGTGGCTTTACTGCCTCCGAGTCATTCCCTTCCTGGGTCTCGCCGTCGTCCATCGTGCTGGTGTTCTCGGCACGGCGTGGTCAATGTTGTCAACAAACGACAACATCAGAAGAGGGATGTACATGGAGAGGCTGACAGTTAGGACCCACATGGTCCATGGCTGCACGCAAGCAAGTACCTCCCAATGATAGCTAGGACCCACCTGCTATATCTTGGCACGGAAGGAAGTGCCTCCTTATTAAGCGAAAAATAACGAGTGCTCCCCATGACAGCTGGGGCCCACCAGATTTGGAGGCTGACTTGTGGCCCTACTAGGTTGATGCGTACGGAGGGCTTTGCCAACTTAGTCAACAAACGATTCTATCAACAGCGTCCGTTGGATTGTTAACATCCAACGGTCCTCCTGCTTCTTCAACCTCTGATTTTCTTGCTCCAACCGTCTAAACCACCGCGTGCTCCTGCCTCCCGTGGCCGGCTGTGCTGCCACGGAGGCCTCTCCGCCCCCTACTACTCCCACCGCTGGCCAGGCCATGCCTCTACTTACCCACACCCCCTGTTATTCTGCGGCGACGGCAGCCTCACACCGCAGCCGAACCAGCCAACCCTCGTACTACCCTCTGCATGTTCCTAGGCTCCGCGTCGTCCCCTGCCTCACCATCGTCCACCGCCTGGTGCTGTCTGCACGACGTGGTCAACGTGGTTAACGAACGACAGCCATCGGAAGAGGACTGTACGTGGTGAGGCTGATAGATGGACCCACCAGCTACATCTTTGCACGTAAGGAAGTGCCTCCTTATTACGCGCAAAAAAAGAATCCTCCCCCTGTCAGTTCGGACCCACTAACTACATCTTCACACGCAAGGAAGTGCCTCCTTATCCTCCCTGACAGCCGGGACCCACCCGGTCGAAGCTACGTAGCATTGTCATTCTGGTTGCAAATGTGTATGTACATACTGGTCCACCGGTCTTTCTGCCACGATGAACCGTGGCCCAGTAAGGAGCGGTAGTTGTTCAGGCAGTCCCGTCTATATCGTGTACACATACGTACGTACATATGGGTGGGGTCTCAAATGCCTATTCGCGCATACGTATGGCCAGTGCTCGTGTACATGGAGAGGCTGCGGAGGGCAGCAACAGCGTCTTGTTCATCGGCAGCCAACTGGCTAGGTCGGAATGGAGGAAACAATGTCGTGTTTGCCGGGAGCCAAGTGAATGGGTCGGAACGCATCCTGTTCATCGGGAGGCAACAGACTGGGTCAGAATGGGTCATGTTCAATGGGAGCCAACTGGCTTGGACGAAACAGCCAGAACAGGGTCTGGCATAGCGCAAAACGGAGGAAAATGGCCTTGTGTTCGACCGCGTACGGTCGAAACAGGGTCATGTTCATCGGGAAGGGTCTGGGATACCGCAAAAATGGAGGAAACATACTTGTGTTCGAGCTCGTATGGTCAAAACGGGCTACTGTTGATCGGGAGGGGTGTGGCGTACCGCAAAACGGAGGAAACGGACTTCTCTTCGACCTCCTACGGTCGAAACGGGGGTCCTGTTCATCGGAGGGGTGTGGCGTACCGCAAAACGGGACTCCACGGATACTGTTCATCCACCGTCTACTGCCTCGCTCCAGCCTCCACGGGTTACTGTTCATCCACCATCGACCTCCTCCAGCCTCCACCTGCGACTGTTCATCCACGGGCTCCTGTTCATCCAACCTCCACCGCTCCTCCACCAGCTACTATTCAACCAGCCCTCTCCATGGGGTCATGTTCAACCACCCCTCCACGGGCTACTGTTCATCAAGCCCTCTGTCGTCTACTGTTCAACCAACCCTCCACGGGGTCGTCCTGTTCATCCAGCCCTCCACGGGATCCTGTTCATCCACCCCCAACCGGCTCGATCGGGGTCATGCTCATCCAGCGGCAACGCGCGGCCTCTACCCCCACGGGGTCCTGTTCATCCAACCCCCGCCGGGAACTGTTCATACAACCCCCAACAACACTCACTGTTCATCAAGAGGCAGCAGGTTGATCGGCTTCAGTTAGCAGCAGTAGCAAAGGAATCGCTCGATCGGGTTCAGTTAACAGCCAGGGATCGATCGATAGCTCGGGTTCAGTAACGCATAGCCCGTGTAATCGCTTGGGTTCAGTAGGCGAACGCCTCGCTTGGGTTCATCCAGATCCCAACGCCTCGCACCCATGCGCGTACGTGTAGGAGAGAAACGTGCAAACCTCCGTGCATCGCTCGGCCCTGATCACCCGCCGTAACCGGGAACACCCCGAAATTTTCCTCGCCCTCGCCTCTACCACGATTTTTTCCGTCATGGACAACCCAAAGAATGTCATGCAGGTGCGTCTCCAGCCCGCCCAGGACGAAAACCCCATTTTATGTCATGATTTTTTATCATAGAAGTAGGAACCCACCACATCTATGATGATACCGGGTTTTGTCATAATTATTGTCATAGAAGTGTCATAAGTATGACAGAAAAAAAAATCGTTCGGCCAAAATGTCATGGATGTGCCTTTTTTGTAGTGCAATGGGCTACTCTGACCATCGTAAATACCGAGGGACCGCCGACTCAACTGCGTTCACCCCCCGCTTATGAATCTTCTGATCCTGCTTGCACAAGCTCATGGTAAACACATGATATTGACCACTATTCAGCTCCTTCAGATGACTCTGATAACCAGACTGTTGTCGTTGCTGCCGATTACCCTGATTAGATTGCTGGTTAAAACCGCCTTGATTACCTTGACCCTGGAATCCAGAGCTTGAGCCGCCACCTCCAAAGCCGGATTCGTGAGAGTCGGATCCTGACCCATGGTGCAGGCCCTGGTTACCTTGATAAAAACCGGAATTTCTATACTCCCTCATGATGAAGCAATCTTTCCAGAGATGAGTGGCCGGCTTATCTTGAGTACCATACTTTGGGCAAGGCTGATTCATCATCTCTTCAAGGTTGAATTTTGGCCCCCAAAGCGGGGTGCTGACGACTTTCCCTTACGTTTACCATTATTACTCTGCGTGTTAGCCATAAAATCCGAACCACCATTCGCTTGCTTGCGCTTACCATTATTGCCTTGACCCGCCGTGTTATGCTGTCGTCCCTTTGCATTGCCATTCTTCTTCCCCTTACCAACTTTCTCCTCATCAGACTCAAGGTCCTTAGTACTGTCAGAATCAACATACTTGACAAGAGCCGCCATGAGTTCCCGCATGTCTTTGTAATGGCGCTTAAGTCGCCCCAACTTCTGCTTGAGGGGAAGGAAACAGAAAATTTTCTCCAAAATCAGGACAGCTGAGCCGGCATTGATGTTGTCTGATGAGTGAATGATGGCCGAGCTCTGGCGCACCCAATGGGAGGTTGACTCACCCTCACTCTGGACACAAGTGTCTAAATCAAGAATCGACATGGCTGCTTGCATGTATCCATAAAATTCCGAATAAAATGTTCCTTCAATTCATCCCATGATCTGACAGAGTTAGGGGGCAATCGCTTCAACTAGGTACGAGCTGGCCCATCTAGCATCATGATGAAATACTTAGCGCATGCAGCGTCATTGACATCCAACATCTCCATGGCCATCTCATAGCTCTCAATACAAGCCTCCGGGGGTTGATCCGGTGTGTAATTGGGTACTTTTCGAGGGCCCTTGAAGTCTTTGGGTAACCGCTCATTGCACTGAGCCAGTGCTAAACATGGTACACCCACGTCCTGGAGGTCACTCCAGCCTCTATGGACGTCAAAGGGGGTAGTTGGGGCTGCTAAGCTGCCAACTGAGCCGCTAGCTCCGCCTCACGGCGAGCCCATGCTTGGTCCACCAAAAACAGAGCATGGTTATCAACCCGTGGCGGGTCATGCCCACGGGGCTGGTTACGATGCCACTTGCTACTTGAAACTGTCGGTGATTCCATGTGCCGGCTATAGCTTCGACTCAGAGGAGGAGTTGAGTGGATTCGATCGCGACTATAAGAATAAGCCACCTACTGAGCCACCGCCGTTTGAAGAAGTTCCACGGCTTTCCGAGCCTCAACCGCCTCAGGACTCTCGCCTATCACTGGGAGAGCCGCCAGTCGCGACGCTGCAGTGATCATGTTATCCAACGGGTTAGAGTAGTGACCTGGAGGCGTTGAGACTCGCTGAGGCGGTGTTAAAGTGACACGAGCCGGATCCCCCACATGGGGTTGAGCCGTCACTCCGGTCCTAGGCGCTTCAGGGCCCCGGGTCACGCCGAGCGGGTTACTCAGCCCTGCCCCAGGCGTATTGAAGAGATTTCTTGCATCAAACTCATGAGGCATAAAACTCTGGTATCCCCTATTAAATACGGTGTTTGATGCGTTCTGGTCCAAGCTCATGCAGAAGTTTTCTACTTGAATCCGCTGCGATTCCAAGCCGGCTTGCTCTGTTGCCATCTTGGCATTCTCAGCATTAAGATCCTCCTTAGCTTAAGCTATCTCGTCATGCAACTTCGCAACGTCCACGTTATGGTGTGCTTGGTTTGTCGGGGTTACCTCCACCGTCAGCAAAGTTGCCAAAGCCTCGAAAAGTTTAGATAAAACTTGAGACAGTATGTGCACACAGCCTCCTGCCCCGGCTGCCATAGCGGCTGCTGAACTGGAGATCATTACTGCCGCGGTTGAGGAATTCTGCACCGATTGTGTACCAGCCATGAAGATCGCAACCCGGTTCGGCGGCTCACAGGGGTCCGGAATACTGTCGCCATCGGAACAGCCCCCAAGCCTATCATATTGCAATTGATACATGGAATTGGTCTCGCCGGTTGAGGACTTGTCACTAGAGTAGATGGTCGGCTCTCCACCAGACATAGATCCTCCTTCAAGGCCCACCCCTTGAGTAAAGCCCACAAAAGCACGCTTCAGGGCAGCTTGGCGCTTGGCGGGTCGTGCGCGCTGAGCCGTCTCGGTGATGTCGGTGCAGGCGTCCGGCTCAAGTTCCGACTCACCGATCTTGCTGATGGGGACGTGGATTCCACCGTAGGGGACCCGGTACCCATATCGATTGAATCAGCCTCAGGACCCCATCCTGCATCATCAATGTAGATTTTGCTGCGGCGACTCTTGGTCATCCGGCCCATGGCGTATCCCTTGATCCCTGAGAAGCTGCCCTTCAAGAACTCGAAACCACCATGCTCTGGCCCTATGGTGGGCGCCAACTATCGTGGATTTAACATGGCAAATGCCCTACCAAAAGGACTTAGGTGTGGAGCCATCGCAGCTAGGTTAGCTTGAAGGGGTTAAACAGGACAAAGGACACAGAGACTTTTACCCAGGTTTGGCCCCTCTCAATAAGGTAAAATCCTACTCCTTCTTTCCATTGTATTGGTTGTGTTTCGATTACCAGGGAGTGAACACGCTTGACCTAGTACTCGATCAATTGTTTTCTTTTGTGTCAACCCACCGCCAGGTCACCCCTTTATATACAGGTTAATGCCCGGCGGCTTACAGAGTCATGGTCGGCTCATACACAACGTGTCCGGCTCGGTAACTAACTAAGCTTGCCTTACAATACAAGTTAAGCATATGGCAGCTCACACCCGTGGGCCTGAAATCGTCCCCGGGTCTTGGACCTTCAATAAGCTTGCTCTATGAACCGCCATCTTCACATCTTCTTGGGCTTCTTCATCTTAAGTCACCAGTGGCATGACCCGGCCCCTCTTGGGCGGGTCATACCCAGTAGTTATATTCCCAATAGCTCTCCCTCGACAAGATGCTAGGAGAGGGCTACTACACAGGTACGTATGATTGGAGTTAGAACGGGTTTGAACCCTTGTTGCCCCGGCCCTCCTTTTATAGCTCAAGGGGTTACCATAGTGGCAAAAGGGTCACTACATGATGATTATATAGCAACAGTGCTAACATACCTAACTCTGATAGTTAGGACAAAATGCATTAAACGCATCGCTAGGTGTCATGAGGAGGAGAAACCGCGGCAAGGTTAGAGCACCACTTGCCCAACTAACTCTTATTAGTTTGACACGCCATTTGGATGGGTGTCGATAAAGGAAATCCTTCTTCCAGTGAGCCGACACATGTTGGCAAATGCCACCTAACTGCCTGCAGGCTCGACACCTCACCGGTTAGTGACTAGCTGGCTGATGAGGTGGAGCGCCAGCAGTTGGTGGGGGTTAGCTGGCCTCAAGGCTTGCTGGGCCTTTGCCTTGCCGGCTCAGCCTTGTCGGCAAGGTCCACTTCTAGTACTTCATTTGGTAGTTTATCTTGGTCTTCTTGATGCGCTCTTAATCTTGAGATGACTCCTAGTGATTTGGAGGTCTTTGTTGAAAATTTATCCTTGCCGGGGGAACTACTACTAGTCTGTGCATAAGTCAGGGTATTACACACCCATGTTTAACCGACATGCCCCAAGAGGAAACCACCTCGTGATGGTTGATACGTCTCCAACGTATCTATAATTTTTGATTGTTCCATGTTGTTATATTAACATTCTTGGATGTTTTACAATCATTTTATAGCAACTTTATAGCATTTTTTGACACTTACATATTGACATAGTGCCTAGTGTCAGTTGTTGTTTTTTTGCTTGTTTTTTACTTTGCAGAATATCAATACCAAACGGAGTCCAAACGCAGTGAAACTTTTTGGAGATTTTTTCTGGACCAGAAGATACCCAGTGGGCCAAAGAAGTACCAGAGGAGAGGCCCAAGGTGAGCACAAGACACCAGGGTGTGCTAGAGGGCCCAGGCGTGCCCAGGTGGGTTGTGCCCACCTCGATGACCTCCCGCACCGCCTGTTCGCCCTATAAATTCCCAAATATTCCAGAAACCCTAGGGGAGTCGACGAAACACAATTCCAGCCACCGCAAGTTCCAGAACCACGAGATCCAATCTAGACACCATCACGGAGGGGTTCATCATCCTCATTGGTGCCTCCCCGATGATGCGTGAGTAGTTCACCATAGACCTCCGGGTCCGTAGTCAGTAGCTAGATGGCTTCTTCTCTCGTGATTCTCAATACAATGGTCCCATGGAGATCTATTTGATGTAACTCTTTTTGCGGTGTGTTTGATGGGATCCTATGAAGATCGAGTTTATGATCAATTTCTATCCATGATTATTATTTGAGTCTTCTTTTGATATCTTATATGCATGATTACTTATAGCCTCGTATTTCTTCTTCAAATCTGTGGTTTAGTTAGGCCAACTAGATCAATTTTTCTTGCCATGGGAAGAGGTGCTTTGTGATGGGTTCGATCTTGCGGTGTTCTTTCCCAGTGACAGAAGGGGCAGCAAAACACACATGTATCATTGCTATTAAGGATAACAAAATGGGGGCTATTCCTACATGAATAGATCTCTGTTCACACACGAACACATCACCGTGTACCTCCAACACCGAGGGTGATGCACCACGGCTCACCTCGAAGGAGACTCATCCGAAAGCGCGGTACGCAAGCAATCCGGCAGGAACTTTTGAGCGCTCGAAACCCCACACGCCCGAGAGGGACCCAATCTGGATGCGCGACGGCTATGGGCTGCCCTACGTTGATTCTCTCGCCCCTAGGACCTCGAGGATCACTGCCCTTCAACATGAAGAATGAGCGAAGAACGAGAGAGAAAGAACAAGGGAGAGATGTAAAAACTAGGGTAAAAAGTAGTATATTGATTTGTCGATTGTGTGTTGTTTAATCGGCCGTCACCTCTCATCTATTTATGAGGCGGCTGGACTTCCCGTACAAGAAAAGGACTAAAAAGTCCGTCCAAAATGTCAAAAACCCTAACCTAACTCGAACAGGAATCTTTGGCAATTTTCCGGATCAAATCAGTCTCACAGATTGGTTTGCTTCGGTCCCACCGAGTGAACATGGCCAACTCTCTGTAACTTTCTGTAATATTCCGGATCAACTCGGTCTCACCGAGTCAATCAACTCGGTCGGTCCAAAATGACTGTGTAGCTTTTGTTTCTGACCTTGTTTTGCCTCCACAGATTGCATACGACCTTGGATTAAGACGATTTTTATATCAAAATCAACCGATTCGATGAGACGCACAACTTCCATGTTGAAACGTTTTCCATTAGAGGCCATCTTAATTGAGTTTTTATGGCCATTTTATAATCTGATGTAAATATGAGCATCTCTGAACTTGTCATAACTTTTGCATCCGAGCTCCGTTTTAGACCATCTTCATATCCATCTTGATCTTATCGAATAGAGCTATCCCATGGTGACTTCCAATCATAACTTTAAATTAATCTTGACATAGCTTTAAGCAACTTTTATGATTGTGCCACTTTCGAGCGTCAACACATGCCCCCCTATTTTTCGGCAAAGCTAGCGTGCCGAAAAATAACTTATATCATGTTTGTTCCAAGGACGATGTCAACACTCCATCGGCCATTTATATGTGCTTAGGGCAACAAATATATATCGGCCATTCATTTTAATTTCTTGTTTACATCATACCTTGGAACCAATTACCAACAATCGGCTTTAAAGAGATGGGAATGAACCCGTTCCTTGTAGCACTAAGGAAATCAAACTCTGAGAGGTCATGCCCTGTTAAGCAAGTAACATCAGGATGATTCCATTCCACCGATGCATCAGCCAAAGCAACACAAGCCGAATTATCTGCGTGAATGATTTCTATCTCATCATCGACCCATTGTATTAAGAATTGATGAGTGGTAGATGGCACACATTGGTTAGCATGAACCCAATCGCGGCCTAATATAACATTATAGTTACCTTGCATCTCGGCGATGAAGAATGTGGTGGCCAAAGTTTTGCTTCCCACAGTGAGTTCCATGAACATCACACCTTTGGCCTATGTCTTTTCTTTACCCTCAAATCCGTTAGGTACCATATTGGTCTTCATCAATGCATCATCATCTAACCCAAACTTCTTGAAGACCCAGTAGGGCATAAGATTTACCACAGCACCACCATCAACAAGCATCCTAGCAACCGGCGATCCGTTAATGTGACCTTTGAGGTACAATGGCTTCAAGTGTTTCACCGGTTCTTTTGGCTTCTCGAAGATAGCGTTCTTAGGACCAAAATCTAGCTGGGCCACATCCTCTTCTTCACCTATAGCACAAAACTTGGCAGGTAAGTAATACACCATATTGATATCCATACCTTCCCGAACCGGCGTAGATTCGTAATCCACCATCTCGTCTTCATCTCCCAATGTGTATATTGGGCTTAAAGTTTCCTCAATTGAAGGGGATGTTTCAGGTGGTGTGGACAATGTAATAGGAGTCACATCATCCTCTTTTGGTGGTGAAGGTGTTGCTGCAGCTAATGTAGAAGCATTTGCATTTTCTTTTTGTTTAGGCCTCCACACTTGTTTCATGAGCGCCATGGGCCGAATTTCATTGAACAATCCGTCCCTTTGCTTCTGAACTTGGCGCTCTACCTTCTTGTGGTTCCTCATGCGTTGTAATCTCCTTTTCATTGTCTTAGTTAAACCTGGAGGACACCACCTAGGTAGAATACATTTGGGATCCCTATGTTTGGCCCTGCTCGTGCTAGCCTCATGATCATTAGCCATGGAACCCTGTTGAACAATAAGAATATCACCATTAGAATTAGCCAGATTACCAACAATCGGCTTTGTGATCTCCTTTTGCTTGTCACATTCTGAAATTTCCGCATTAGGTGACTTAACGCGCCACACTTTTTTTATTGACCTTGCTTGGAGAAAATCTTGTTGGCCGATAGCACCATAGCTCAAACGGCCTTGTGTGGGATAATAAAGCCTCTCGCGAGCAGGCCTTCTAGGTACTGCCCACCCCATATGAAAAGCATAAGGAGTCATTGGGGGTTGCCCCCATCCTCCATTGAAGTCTCCCATGTAATATAGCGCATAGGGGGGTTGTCACATCCATGGTGTCGGTACCCATGACCCATATGGCCCTGCATAGCGTCGAAACTCTTGCTCCGAAGGCGATCTTGAATGCTTTGAATGTGATGGCCGATTAGAGCTAAAACCGGTCGCTTGACTTGCATATTTGGATAACAACATATCAAAAGTTGGCTTGATTTTCTTGTGCTTAGTTTCATTCTTTTTCCACTTGCCAACTTCTGAATTCTTGGGCCTGATCAATTTAATATGAGTATCCTCTTACACTTGTGATTGCCCCCCGAGTGTAGCATTTTTTATAGTGATCTTCAACACTTCCTTGCCATCGGATTGCTTCTCAAGCACAACCTTTCTTCACAAGACCTTGTCGCCCTCCTTGCTATTCCTGGGTTCACCAATAACAACATTATCTTTATTAGTGGATTCGGCTATGTTAGGCCGAATTAACATTTTCTTCCCTTCCAAGTCCATGGTGTTTATCGGGAAGGGTTGTTTATCAACTTGCATCTCAGCAAAATTCAATTGTCCATCATTAATGGCCGATTGTATCTGTCATTGAAAAACATTGCAATCGTTAGTAGCATAAGAAAATGAATTATGGTACTTGCAATAAGCATGCCGTTTTAACTCCTCAAACGGCGGTATGGTGTGTGATATTATAATCATCTTGTCTTGCAAGAGAGCATCAAATATTTTATCACACTTTGATATATCAAAAGTAAACCTCATCTCCTCATCATGATTCTTGCGAATCGGCTTAAGAGCATTACACATATAGGGTTTGGCCTTTGAGGACCAAACAAATTCAGTAGTATAGACATCAACCTCATCATCCGAATTATCATCATTGTGTTCAACCATATGCATTCTAGGACGATCAGTTGTAGACCTATGGACCTCTTTACTTCGAGTCTCTTGGGCCAAAGCTTTTTGTAAGACTTGATTAATGCTCAAAAACTCATAACTTTCTGCCTCTCTTTAATGTGAGTTTTCAAACCATTAAGAACAAGATCTGCTAAGTCTCTCTCGATTTTTTATATCTCTAAATCTCTTGACATAATCAGTGACCGATTCATCATGTTTTTACCTAACCGATGTAAGATGTGACAACTTCAGCTCATTATCGCCGCTATAAAAGTGATCATGAAACTTTTGCTTTAATTGCGACCATAAGAGAATTGAGCCATGTGGCAAAGAAGCAAACCATAAAAATGCGGTGCCAGTTAAAGACAGGGGAAATAAATGCACTTTCAGTTCTTCTATGGAACTTGCTTCACCCAACTGCGCTAGATACTGACTAACATGCTCCCATGTTGTTTTCGTGCCCTCTCCACTAAATTTGACAAAATCAAGAACCTTATAACCTTGAGGGTACAAAACTGCATCGAAGTGTTCAGGATAAGGCTTTTGGTACACACGACTCTTTACTTTCGGCTCATTTCTGAAAGTTTCTAGAAACATCTTATGCAAATCCTCCCTTAATTTTAGCTAAAACTGGATCCGAGGTAGATGAAGATGTTTGTGGCAATGACATAGGAGCAACCTGAGCACTAGCTAGCGGTGCAACTTGTGGGATGGGCGCCAAGCTATAATTCAATGGAAGACCAAACATGCTTGCGCCTATAGGTGGTGTGACAAAGTGATTCGGTGTTGATGCCGAATTGGGCACGCTCGTAATAGGATTAGGATATGTAGGCACAGCCACAAGCTGATTAGTTTGAGTAGGGTAAAAATTCAACGGCATATTATATTGTTGTTTCATAGCTGGTGCTGATGAAATAGGTAAAGTTGGACTAGGGTTTTCAGATATACCAACAGTACCACTAGATGACAGAGGCATATTTTTCTGAGCATTAGCACTAGCCACAAAAGAATTGTATGCCATCACATTACCCTTACTAACAAGACTCTCAATCACAGCCACTTGCTCTGGAGAAAAAACTTTACTCACAGTGATTTCATCTTGTTCGTCAATGAGAGGAGGGAAATTGACGTTTCCAACCGAAATGATGTTGCCTAGATGGTCCTTCTTGAAACTTGAAAGAAACGCCTCCAAATCCTCCTCCTCGCGCTTCTTCTTGAGCGCCTCAAAAGCCTCTTCATGCTGCTTCTTGCGTGCTTCGTAGGCTTGGCGATGTTCATCCGATAGTTCATCAAGACCGGGCTTAATGATGTTATCGACGCTAACTTCTGAGGGCTTGGGGAGATCCGACATTGTTGATGATAATTCTTGATCTTTCATCCCCAGCGGAGTCGCCAAAAAGTGTGTTCGCACACGAACACGTCAGCGTGTACCTCCAACGCCGAGGGTGATGCATCATAGCTCACGTCAAAGGAGACCCGTCCGGAAGCGCGGTACGCAAGCAATCTGGCGGGCACTTTTGAGCACCTGAAACCCCACACGCCCGGGATGGGACCCGTCTGGACGCGCGGCGGCTATGGGCTGCCCTACGTTGATTCGCTCGCCCCTAGGACCTCGAGGATCACTGCCCTTCAACACGAAGAACGAGAGAGAAAGAACAAGGGAGAGATGTAAAAACAAGGGTAAAAGTAGTATATTGATTTGCCGATTGTGTGTCGTTCAATCGGCCGTCACCTCTCATCTATTTATGAGGCGGCTGGACTTCCCGTACAAGGAAAGGACTAAAAAGTCCATCCATAACATCAAAAACCCTAACCTAACTCGGATAGGAATCTTTGGCAATTTTCCGGATCAACTCGGTCTCACCGATTGGTTTGCTTCGGTCCCACCGAGTGAACGGGGCCAACTCTCTGAAACTTTCAGTAATATTCCGGATCAACTCGGTCTCACCGAGTCAATCAACTCGGTCGGTCCGAAATGACTCTGTAGCTTTTGTTTCTGACCTTGTTTTGCCTCCACAGGTTGCATACGACCTCGGATTAAGACGACTTTTGTATCAAAATCATCTGATTCGACGAGACACACAACTTTAATGTTGAAACATTTTCCATCAGATGCCATCTTAATTGAGTTTATGGCCATTTTATAATCTGATGTCAATATGAGCATCTCTGAACTTGTCATAACTTTTGCATCTGAGCTCCATTTTAGACCATCTTCATATCCATCTTGATCTTCTCAAATAGATCTATCCCATGGTGACTTCCAATCATAACTTTAAATTAATCTTGACATAGCTTTAAGCAAATTTTATGATTGTGCCACTTTCGAGTGTCAACAATCTCGTCTACATCATGTCATTGTTCTTATTGCATTACTCCATTTCTCCATGAACTTAATACACTAGATGCATGCCTGATAGCGGTCGATGTGTGGAGTAATAGTAGTAGATGCAGGCAAGGGTCAGTCTACTAATATTGGAAGTGATGCCTATACAATGATCATTGCCTTGGATATTGTCATGATTATTTGATCTTCTATCAATTGCTCAACAGTAATTGTTTACCCATAGTGTGCTATTTCTTGAGAGAAGCCACTAGTGAAATCTACAGCCCCCGGGTTTATTTTCTCATCATATACTTTTAGATCCACATTGATATTTGCCTTTTTCTTTATTTGAATCTTTTATTTTCAGATCTATATTATCAAAAACCCAAAAATACCTCGCTGAATTTTATTTGCCGTTATTCTATTTGCATCTATCAGTCTATCTATTTACCAATCGCTTACCCGAGAGGGATTGACAACCCCTCTTACGCGCCGGGTTGCAAGTATTCATTCTTTGTGTGCAGGTACCATTTACACAGTGTTGCTTGGTTCTCCTACTGGATTGATACCTTGGTTTCATAACTAAGGGAAATACCTACCGTAGTTGTATTGCAGCATCCCTTCCTCTTTGGGGAAATACCGACGTAGTTTCAAGCAACATCAAAAGGAATTTCTGGCGCCATTGCCGGGGAGACATCATAAACATCTATCAGGTTCCTAATCACAAATCTCATCTCCTTGCAATTTACATTATTTTCCATTTGCCTCTCGTTTTCATCTTCCCCACTTCAAAAAAATTTGCCGTTTTATTCGCCCTTTTTTCCGTTTGCCTTTTTCTCGTCAAATCTGTTTGCAATCTTGTTTATGTAGTCACAATGACTCAAGAAAACACCAAGTTGTGTGATTTTTCCAATACCAATAACAATGATTTTATTAGCACTCCGATTCCTCCTCCCACCACTAGTGCAGAATCTTGTGATAGTAATGCCGCTTTGTTGAATCTTCTTATGAAAGATCAATTTTCCGGTACTCCTAATGAGGATGCCACGTGCCAACTAAACACATTCATAGAATTGTGTGATATGCAAAATAAAAAAGATGTGGACAATGATATTGTGAAGTTGAAATTATTTCCTTTCTCTTTGAGGGGTTGTGCAAAAATTTGGTTTTCTTCTTTGCCTCACAATAGTATCGATTCTTGGGATAAGTGCAAAGATGCTTTTCTTACTAAGTATTTTCCGCCCATGAAAATTATTTCCCTTAGAGCTTCGATCATGAATTTTAAGCAACTTGAGCATGAACATGTTGTACAATCTTGGGAAAGAATGAAATTGATGCTAAGAAATTGTCCTACTCATGGTTTAAATCTTTGGATGATAATACAAAAAAATTATGCGGGATTGAACTTTGTTTCTAGAAATCTTTTAGATTCCGCCGCGGTGGTACTTCTATGGAAATTACTTTGGGTGAAGCTACTAAATTGCTTGATAATATTATGGCAAATTATTCACAATGGCATACCGAAAGAACACCTACTAGTAAAAAAGTTAATTTGGTTGAAGAAATTAGTACTTTGAGTGAAAAAGTTGATGCTCTTATTAAATTGGTTGCTAATAAAAGTGCTCCCGTTGATCTTAATGGTGTTCCTTTGTCTACTTTGATTGAGCAAAATAGTGATCCTGTAGATGAATTTTGTCTCATGAAACAATTTTAATAACAATGCTTATTGAGGTAATTTTAATCCTAGGCCTTTTCCTGGAAATTCTTCTAATAATTATGGTAATTCTTCTTACAATAATAATAATAGGAACCCCTCTAATCTTGGGAATGATATTAAATAATTTACCAATACTCAAAAAAATTCCAATACTATGATAGAAGAAAGTTGAATAAGATTGAGGATTTGTCTAGAAGCATTGATAGAATTTCTCACGATGTAGAAAATCTCAAGTTGAAATTTTTTGTACCCAAGGTTGATGAATCAATTAAATCTTTATATGTTTCTATGGATGAAAGTAAGAAAAGAACCGCTATGCTTAGAGCTAAAAGAGAATTTAGAAAGGATGTTTTCCAGTGATTGCTTTCATAAAAATGATGAAGATATTAAAGTGATTGGTGTTTCTTCTATTGATTCCTTGTTTGGTAAGATTAAAATTGATGATAAAGGGACTGAAGAAGAGTCAACTTTAGCTAGAGGGTATCCCGATAATTTGGAGGGTGAAAATCTTGATGAGAAAATTGATAAAAGTGGGATTGGAGAGGTCAAAACTTTAACTAGTGATGTGCCCACTCTCTTGGATTACAAAGACTTTAATTATGATAATTGATCTTAGATTGAATGTATTTATTTGTTGCAATCCATGATAAATTCACCTCATGCCTATGAACAAAATAAAGCCTTTACTAAAAATATCGTAGATGCCATGATGAAAGCTCTAGAAGAAAAGTTGGAATTAGAGGTTTCAATTCCTAGAAAATTACATGATGAATGGGAACCTACCATTAAAGTCAAGATTAAAAATTATAAGTGTTTTTCTTTATGTGACTTGGGTGCTAGTGTTTCCACAATTTCGAAATCTTTATGTGATGTGCTTGGTCTTATCGACATTGAACAATGTTCTCTTAATTTGCACTTGGCGGGTTCCACTATTAAAAAGCCTTTGGGAAGAATTAATAATGTTCTTATTCTTGCAAATAGGAACTATGTGCCCATAGATTTTATTGTTATTGATATTGATTGCAATCCGTCTTGTCCAATTATACTTGGTAGACCGTTTTTACGCACTATAGGTTCCATGATTGATACGAAAGAAGGCAATATTAAATTTCAGTTTCCACTAAGAAAGGGTATGCAACACTTCCCTAGAACAAGAATGAAGCCACCATATGAATCAATCATGAGAGCATCTATGGATCAAAAACTAAAGATGACAATACTTGAATCTATGTATCATGCCTAGCTAGGGGCATAAAACGATATCGCTTGTTGGGAGACAACCCAATGAATAAAAATTAATTTTTTCCTTTTTATTTCTATTCTTGAGTGTCTGCACAATTATGCCTCTGTTTTAATTGTGTTTTTATGTTTAGTTTAGTTTGTGTGCCAAGTAAAGCCTTTGGGATCATGTTGGGTGATAGTTGATTTGATCTTGTTAAAAAACAGAAACTTTTGTGCCCAATAGCAGATTTTAAAAAATCACAGAAACGTGCTTTTGCTCTGAATTGTTTACACAAGATTGATATACAAATTGCCCATGTTGTCCTAATTTTTCAGAATGTTGGGAGTTACAGAAGTATACGAAGTTTCCAGATTACTATAGATTGTTCTGTTTTTGACAGATTCTGTTTCCATTGCACTGTGTGCTTATTTTGATGAATCTATGGATTGTATTGGGGGTTATAAGCCATGGTAAAGTTATAATACAGTAGATCTAATGCAATAGATAAAATATGAATGGGTTTGCAACATTACTTAGAGTAGTGATTTGCTTTCTTGTACTAACGGATCTCACGAAGGTTTTGTTAAGTTTTGTATGAATTGTGATTGAAGTTTTCAAGTTTTGGGTGACATCATGATGGATGAAGGAATAAGGAGTGTTAAGAGCCTAAGCTTGGGGATGCCCCATGGCACCCCAAGATAATATTCAAGGAAAACCAAGCAACTAAGCTTGGGGATGCCCCAGAAGGCATCCCCTCTTTCTTCTAACGACCATCGGTATTTTACTTGGAGCCATATTTTTATTCATCACATATCATGAGTTTTGCTTGGAGCATCTTGTATTATATGAGTATTTGCTTGTTTTTCTTTTTAGTTTGTCACAAGTATCCTTTCTGGACACACCTATTTGAGAGAGCAAAAATTATGCTATGATTTTTTAGACTTGCTCTTTATGCTTCACTTAAAAAAATCGAGCTGTGGAATTGCTCTAGTGCTTCACTTATATATTTTTGAGCATGTTGTGCTTTAATATTTCTGAAGAAATTCTCTCATGCTCACTTATGTTATTTTGAGAGATGAAAAAATTTATGCTCATGTTCTTCACTTAAATTTGTTTGAGCTTGCCAAAAGTAATTGCAATATATGAAACTAGTCCCAAAGTGATATATATTCAAGAGGGATATAATAAAAACTTTCATGAAGATCATTGGACAAAATAAACTTGATTCTTTGTAATAGTTTTGAGATATGACAATAGTGATATGTGAGTCATGTTTGTGAGTAAATATGCTTCAGTAAGAATATTGGTGTTAAGGTTTGTGATTCCCTATGCAAGCACGAAAGTCAATAGTTATGCAATGAAATTACATCCTACTTGTGGTGCATTATTCGGTGTTAGTTATGCTTAATGCTCGCTTATGTGATTTTTTGTTTCTTGGTTGGTTGCTTCTCAATCATTTTGCTAGCCACCACTTGTACTAAGTAGAAATACTACTTGTGCATCCAAAATCCTTAAACCCAGTTTTGCCATATGAGTCCCCCATACCTACCTATATGTAGTATTTCCATGCCTTTCTAAGCAAATTTGTATGTGCCATCTCTAATTTTTAAAATGAATTTCCTTTTTGTGTGCCCGTACCACTCATGAAGCGGTAGGGGGTGGCCAATATTTTCCATACTAGATGTGTTATTCCCAAGATGAATGTTTATCCACTTATCATTGCACGAGAGTACGGCGGTAATAGGGATGCCTAGTCCCGAAATGAAAAAGAAATTTACTTTATGTTGTCAAATAATAAATTCCTTGGAAAGTGTTGGTATAGACGGTACATGTGGATACGGCTAGCCGGGGAGTGTAAAAGTATGGTGGAAAAGGAATAAACTTTATTTTCTGTTTGGGAACCGCCTATGATATATCTAGCATGGAAAGTGTTGGGAATTACTTGGTCTTTTTCGTTGACGGGAAAAGTATGCCTCTCAAAAATTGTATGTCTCAATTTAAGATTTGAGCTCTGGCACCTCTACAAATCCCTACTTCCCTCTGCGAAGGGCCTATCTATTTACTTTATGCAACTTTTATTTTTATTTGAGTCTCCATCTTCTCTTATGAAGCACCAACTAAGGGGCACTATGATCGTACTTGAGCATTTTATGTAGCTAATATGCAAGTGTGTTTCATGAATGGATCAATGATTGAGCATGATGGGCTAGGGATAACGTTCTTTAGTGTTGATATTTTGAAAGACATTGTTGCTTGTTGGTATGCTTGAGTATTGAAATCTTCATGTCAAAACTAGACTATTGCTTTGAACCATATAAAAGTCCAAATGTTCATGTTACAAAAGAAAAGAATATGTGATGAACGTGTTGGGCAACATTCCACGTAAAAAAATTCAGTTTTTATCATTTACCTACTCAAGGATGAGCAGGAATTAAGCTTGGGGATGCTGATACGTCTCCAACATATCTATAATTTTTTATTGTTCCATGTTTTTATATTATCATTCTTGGATGTTTTACAATCATTTTATAGCAAATTTACATCATTTTTGGGACTAACCTATTGACATAGTGCCTAGTGCCAGTTGTTATTTTTTTGCTTGTTTTTTACTTCACAGATATCAGTACCAAATGGAGTCCAAATGCAGTGAAACTTTTTGGATATTTTTTTGGACCAAAAGACACCCAGTGGGCCAAAGAAGTACCTGAGGGTAGGTCCGAGGTGAGCACAAGACACCTGGGCGCGCCAGGGGGGCAAGCGCGCCTAGGTGGGATGTGCACACCTCGGTGACCTCCCGCACCGGCTCTTTGCCCTATAAATTCCCAAATATTCCTGAAACCCTAGAGGAGTCGATGAAACATAATTCCAACCACCGCAAGTTCCAGAACCACGAGATCCAATCTAGACACCATCACGGAGGGGTTCATCATCCTCATTGGTGCCTCTCCGATGATGTGTGACTAGTTCACCATACACCTACGGGTCTGTAGTCAGTAGCTAGATGGCTTCTTCTCTCTTTTGATTCTCAATACAGTCAATTGGAGATCTATTTGATGTAACTCTTTTTGCGGTGTGTTTGTTGGGATCCGATGAAGATCGAGTTTATGATCAGTTTCTATCCATGAATATTATTTGAGTCTTCTTTTGATCTCTTATATGCATGATTACTTATAGCCTCGTATTTCTTCTTTGAATCTTTGGTTTAGTTAGGCCAACTAGATCGATTTTTCTTGCCATGGGAAGAGGTGCTTTGTGATTGGTTCGATCTTGTTGTGTTCTTTCCCAGTGACAGAAGGGGCAGCAAGACACGCATGTATCCTTTCTATTAAGGGTAACAAGATGGGGGATATTCCTACATGAATTGATCTCATCTACATCATGTCATTGTTCTTATTGCATTACTCTGTTTCTCCATGAACTTAATACACTAGATGTGTGTTGTATTGTGGTCGACGTGTGGAGTAATAGTAGTAGATGTAGGCAGGAGTCAGTCTACTAATCTTGGACATGATGCCTATATAATGATCATTGCCTTGGATATCGTCATGATTATTTGATCTTCTATCAGTTGTGCAACAGCAATTTGTTTACCCACCGTGTGCTATTTCTTGAGAGAAGCCATAAGTGAAATCTACGGCCCCCGGGTCTATTTTCCCATCATATACTTTTAGATCTACATTGCTAGTTGCCTTTCACTTTATTTGCATCTTTTATTTTCAGATCTATATTATCAAAAACCCAAAAATACCTTGCTGAATTTTATTTGTTGTTATTATATTTGCATCTATCAATCTATCTATTTACCAAACGCTTACCCGAGAGGGATTGACAACCCCTCTTACGCGTCAGGTTGCAAGTATTTGTTCTTTGTGTGCAGGTACCATTTAGATAGTGTCGGTTGGTTCTCCTACTGGATTGATACCTGGTTTCATAATTGAGGGAAATACCTACCGTAGCTGTATTGCATCATCCCTTCCTCTTTGGGGAAATACTGACGCAGTTTCAAGCAACATCAACGGTGGACTGCCAAGGAAAATGATTTTTGGCGATGGTTTGCTCTTTGTCACCAATGTTTTTGTCACTGAATAGATGAAATTTTGTAGTGAACTCAAGTGTGATGTGCTCATATGTGTCACATCTGTGATAAACAAAATGGTGCAACTCGGAATTATGACAAAGCAAATTTAAATCATTAGTAAAACCTAGCTTGGCGAGTGTCATTGCACAAGCCCACTTGGTTGCTTTGATCTTCCTTAAGCTTAGTTACCTAAACTTCATTTTAGCTTCACGGTCGGTGTAGATGATCCCCTGGGTAAAAACTCAAAGCACCGCGTACATGAGAAGACCTCCGTGCAAACATCTAGAAAATAATTTTTCCGTCCAATAAATTTAAACAATATTGATCCTAAGGCAATCATAACGTCTTACTCCTCTAAAAACATCAGCAAATCCAAGCCAAACTCACTTTTGAATCAAAAATATGCATCTCCTAGTCATGGAAATGCTTGGCATGTAGAACATGGATTCACAAAAAATAACTTGGGGATCGGGGGATAAACATATCGTAGATCGATCACACAAAAGGATTTGAACTGAAATCGAGTGAGTAGAGAGATCGAGTGAAGTTTTTCTAGGACTTGGAGAGGTTTCTAGGAAGAAGAAGAAGAAGAAGAGAAGAGAGAGATGGGGGAAATTACCTTCTTCCTCGGTCTTATTAGGGCCGCTAGGAGACGAAACGACTGCTCATGCGGGCGCAAGTGCCTATGTGAAACGTTGTCGTTCTTCTTGAAAACTTATCTGTGTGTGTGCTCATATCATGCAACCACTGAAACGAGCGGCAGCGGCTGTTTCAAACACCGTCTTATGATCTATTATTTTCTTCCTCTGGTCGAAGGTGCCAAATGACCACTCGGACAAGCGCACGCGCCCGTTTGGAACGCCGTCAAACGCTCTAGATTTTTTCTTTGTTTTCTACAAAGGTGTCAAACGACCGCTCGAACAGGCGCTCGTGCCCGTTTGAAACATCGTCTTCTATTCTGCTGCCTCTGGCTACTTTGCATTGGAACCTCTATCAGGTCATGTGACCACCCATACGACCACTTGCGGTCGTTTGAAATGCCATCTTTTAATTTGTTTATTTCGACACTTTTCTTTTCCTTTGCTCTCCTGCGCGGTTAGTTCCAAAACAATATATAGACATATTTCCAGGCATCCAAACATCGATTCAACACATAATTCAACTGGCAAATCAGAAAGCCTTCATTAGAACCATTCTTCCAAACTTACTTCTTCATATAAAACTTCGATCACTCTTTTTATTGAAATAAAAATAAAAACTTGCCTACTTTATTCGCGTGGGTTGCCTCCCACGAAGTGCTTGTTTTTGGTCGGTTATCTTGACCAAGTAGTGATCAAGGTGATGCAAACACACCGAGATCGTAGCTTCTGGCATTCATAATGATGCCTCCTCCTGAGTAGGTCCTCATTTTCTTTTTCCTAGGGAAATTTCTTACAAAAGGATCTTCAGCAGGTAAATCAAATCTAATATTCCCCTCAAACACATTTATCATAGCTTTGATAGTCCTTAGAACAGGTCGACCAAAATTATAGGAGCAATTGGATCTTTAGGAATATCTACTATGACAAGATCAATCATAACAGGGCAATCGTTAATTTGAACTATAACAACATGCTTAATGCCTACTGCGTGAGTAAAAGTAGAATAGCCATATTCAAAATGATCTCGATATTAGCATAAGTATCGAGATTAAGACTATCATAAACTGATTTTGGGACAGTGGAAACACTTGACCCTAGATCACGTAAAGCACTAAATTTATTCATTCCAATCTCAACTTCTATAGTAGGTTGAAAAGCATCCTCTTGCTTAGCGGGTAACTTACTGTAGAGCTTCTTCCTTTCATCATCAAGTTCACGTACCTTGGCTGCAACTTGTTCAACAAAGACATTATATGCTTCATTATTAGTTACATCTGGTAGTGGATACTTCGTGGATATCATCTTCACAAAATATGCAACAATATAATTGTACTCAGGCACATGGCTTGTGTCAAGTACTTCAGCTTTCTCTTCATTGCTTCTCACCATTTTAACTTCTTCAATTGGATTAGGCTCTAGTTTACCCGCAAACTTAGGCAAAATTATTAGTGTCTAGCTCTCTGCTATTTTATCTACTTGTGCGTACATATTCTTGGTGACACGCCTCCAACGTATCTATAATTTTTTATTGTTCCATGCTATTAGAGGATCAATCTTGGATATTTTATATGCAATTATATATCATTTTTTTGGGACTAACCTATTAACCTAGTACCCAGTGCCAGTTGTTGTTTTTTTGCTTGTTTTTAGCTTTCCAGAAAATCAATATCAAACAAAGTCCAAATGGAGAAAAAACTTTGGATTAATTTTTTCTCGACTAGAAGGGACCCACTAAGGTTTAGGAGAAGATCTGGGGAGTCACGAGGAAGCGACAAACCCAGGGGGGCGCCCTCTAGGCTTGTGGGCCCCTCATGGCCCCTCTTGACCTAATTCCACCTCTATAAATTCCCAAATATTCCCAATACATCAGAGAGCCACCTAAAATACTTTTTCCGCCGTCGCAAGTTTCTTTCTTCCGTGATCCCAATTGGAGGCCTTTTCCGGCACCCTGCCGAAAGGGGAATCGATCACGGAGGGCTTCTACATCATCCTTATTGCCCTTCCTATGATGTGTGAGTAGTTCACCACAGACCTGTGGGTCCATAGCTGGTAGCTAGATGGATTCTTCTCTCTCTTTGATCTTCAATACAATGTTCAATTTGATGTTCTTGGAGTTCCATTCGATGTAATCTTCTTTTACGGTGTGTTTGTTGGGATCCAATGAATTGGGTTTATGATTAGATTATTCCTGAATATTAATTGGGTCTTCTTTGAATTATTTTATGCATGATTATTATAGCATTGTATTTCTCTCTAACCTATCCGTTTAGTTTGGCCCACTAGATTGATTTTTCTTGCAATGGGAGAGGTGCTTTGTGATGGGTTCAATCTTGCGGTGCTCAATCATAGTGATAGAAAGGGAAATGACATGTATTTCTATTGTTGCCATTAAGGATAAAAAGATGGGATTTATTCATATTGCTTGGGTTTACTTTGTCTACATCATGTCATCTTGCTTAAGGCGTTACTCTGTTTTCACTAACTTAATACCCTAGATGCACGCTGGATAGCGGTCGATGGGTGGAGTAATAGTAGTAGATGCAGGCAGTAGTCATACTACTTGTCTCGGACGTGATGCCTATATACATGATCATTTCCTTGAATATCATCATAACTATGCGCTTTTCTATCAATTGCCCAACAATAATTTGTTCACCCACCATACTTTATATGCTTGAGAGAGAAGCCTCTAGTGAAAACTATGGCCCCCGGGTCTACAGTTATCATATGTAAAATCCAAAAATACATTGCTGCACTTTTATTTATTTTAATTTTATTTTGCAATTTATTTATTTTCCTACCACTATGAGATTTGATCCTTGCAAATAACCTCCGAGGGGATTGACAACCCCCTTGTTTGCGTTGGGTGCAAGTATTTGCTTTTGTGTGTGTGTGCAGGTGCTGCTAACAAGGTTCTGTGTGGTTCTCCTACTAGATTGGTAACCTTGGTTCTTAACTGAGGGAAATACTTATCTCTACTGTACCGCTTCATCCTCTCCTCTTTGATAAAATCCCAACGGAGCTCACAAGTAGCACTTGGATCTTCCTTCGAGTACTTGCACATCATTTGTTAGTCCAACAACCTTACTAGTCAATTGACCAAGTAAGTTATCATGATTCTTCAAGATATTCTTGAAGTTACATTCTACTCAGTCTGACTGGCAATAAAACTTCTAAGAGTTCCTTCAAGAGTATTCCTATTACTAGCATTAGCTCCATTAGAATTATTGGATGCTCCTCCATTACTAGGATAAGGAAGTCTAGGAGCATATCCATTATTTTTCCAATTAGTATTGTAGCTATTACGAGCGATAAAATTCACACCACTAGTTTCTTCATTACTGATGGCATTCACGTTTACCTCTTCTTTACCTTTCATCACAGAGATAAGTTCTTCAAGTTTGGTTGTTAACTCCATGCTAATTTCTTCCATGGAATTCAACCTTTTAGTGGTGGTTCTTTCAACATGCCATTGGGCATGGTTCTCTTGTATATCATCAAGTAGTCTCTTGACACTTCTATGGGCTTTCCCATGATCGTTTCTCCTGAAGCTGTATCAACAATAGTTTTTGACATATGATTCAAAACATTATAAAACATATGGAGGATTAACCATCCCTCCATTCCATGATTGGGACAGTGTCTTATAGCTTCCTTCATTCTATCCCATGCAAGCACTAGTGGCTCGTGTTCTTCTTACTTGAAACTTGTAATCTGAAAACGTAATTGCATAATTTTTGCAGATGGACAATACTTAGATAAAAAAATTACTGCAACAATCAACCCAAGAAGTAACACTGCCTTAGGTAGTGCAAGAAGTCATTCTTTCACCTTTCCTCTCAAGGAGAAAGGAAATAGACGCAATTCCAGTGCGTCCGGATCATAATCCTTTATGTGTGTCATGTTGCACAATTCAGTGAAATTGTGTAAGTGCATACCGACATCAACAGAAGAAGAGCCTCCAAATTGGTCCTGTTAAACCATGGAAACTAAGTTCGGTTTAATCTCATACTCAGCGGTTGCTACCCCATGTTGTGCTATAGGTTCACACATGAAGTTGTTGCTAGGAGTAGCAAAACTCCCAAGATTACGAGCCATAGTAATTATTTGATTTCTCAACTGCCAAGACTTGCAACAAAAAGTAAATTTTAAACTGAAAATAGAAAAGTAAAGACAAAAATTAAAAGTTAACTTTAACTTTAACAAAAAAATCTAAACACAAAGACTAGGAATACTAAACTCCTCCCCGGCAATAGCGCCAGAAAAAGGGCTTGATACCTCCTTTTATTGATCTGGTACTAGAACAGAAAAGAGTATCCCGCACCTATTTTCCCAGAGGTGACCCTGGGTTATGGAACCCACGAGAGGAAGATTCCCTTGAAGCCATGATCTTTAGCAAGCTTTCATGAAAGTGTCAGATCCAGCTTTTGACCGGATCAGCAAGCCAATAGTGATTCAAATACTGATAAACAAAAGAGGTACGGATATGAGGTCTTATGCTTACAACCTTGTATTTACGCTGGTATCAAATAAGATATTAATTTGTGCGCTGGAAGTCACCCATCGAGATGTGCTTCTTACGGATCAAAGTGGGGGATGTGTCCAAATAACATCTTGACCAACACGAGTCCTGCATCAAGAATCAGTTGTCCTACCGCATGCCCTATGCGTCGCGTGGGGTTGCCTCGATAATTCAGATAATGAAATTAGACAAGAGCTTTGGGCGTTTAAAGACTACACCTCATTTCTCCCCAAGGATATGATCCATGTTACCCTATTGAAACTTACTGTCACCAGTGTTCGGTGTAACACTTCACGGTCTCCTTGCTCCTAGACTCACTGGTGCTCGATCTCCATGATCCTGGGTACCGACAGGGATGAAGATAAGACAAGAGACATCTTCATGGAACAATTTTATTTCACACATACGGGATATTATGTTAAAGTCTTCCATTTATCCCCTCAACAAAAACCTCGGGTTGCAAGGCTTATGCCTCAACCCATACCTTACGGAACTACTCACACATGGAGAACAGATCGCGGGAAGAAAACATTGAAGAACACATCTTGAGATTGATCGATTGCAATATGTCTTACAATGGATGCCTTGTGCGTTGCAAGATTACAAGTATGAATGAGATGGATGAGCACTATGGTGGTGGTGGAGATGACTATGGAGATGGCGGTGGCTAGGTTTGTGAGTGGAGATGATGATGAAGAGGTTCTGGCTTTTGTGCTCGTCTCCCTGTTGTCATTTCGACGGGGTCCCTTTAACGAAAGTTGTTTAGGTGGACTATCTGCCTCGGAATTCACGCCATACGGGCGCTCGCGCCCATATGGAACGTCGTCTTTTGTGTTGTCTTCACGCAGGCATCTCTTGTTGATTTCTTCTTCCTCCATTCTCCTTCCATTCCATTTTCACACGTGATTTCTTCCCTTTTCAGCCCATTTCCTGTGGAAATGCATCAAAGAGAGGATTTGTGAAATCCTTTGCATTCATTGGTCATTACTCATTAGTACCAATATCGGAGTGAATATCTCTTTTCAATTAAAATATATCGGTTTAAACAAAGATGAAATGAGTGTAAAAATATCACTCATCATTGATGCAGTTGGGCCTCTGGCCCAGGAGGAGACAGTGAACACAAAATGGGTTGTCACGCCCCATGGGCCTAGAGCCGGAGTTTTGAATTTGGTTCCTTCCCTCCCTTGCATTGATTTCTGTGGACGGCTCTGGACTTTGATCACGTCGGAGAGCTGAATCCTCGGCAGGAACTAATGCATTAATGCCAATCGAATGGGAATTGGATCTAGTGGGATAACAAAAAACACTAGGGTATCTAAGAACTTGGGCATATGATTTTCTAGGATGTGAGAATTGAAAACACGACTCCATGCATCAGCTTTTCCTTGCAGGTATAGATCTAGCTCCACCTTAGAATTTGGACCTCCATCACTAAAGAGAAGGAAATTGATATTGAATTTAGGAAGAGACATGTTACCTCCCTTGATAATTGTGATGCGAATTGTCTTCAGAAGAGACAATGAACTTGAATGACCAATTTTGTAGCATCTCTACCACCTTGTAGAGGGAAGCGAAATCTCCAAAGCATGAAAGTAAGGTGGTGGCCATCGATTGTGTGGTGAGCTTGATCTTGGACCTGGTGAATTTTACCACCATGGGAATTCATTGAAGACATCTGGTTCCGCAGCACTGGTGCAGACACCCCAAACTCTTCAAATTTCCTCCTCAAATTCCTCACCCTTATTGAAATCCTGAGCTGCCAGAGACATAGTCGGTGGATACTGCGATCGAAGTGATCTGCAGCCGGATGTGGGGCACGGTGATCACCGCGGCCGAGTGTGGTGACCGCCACGGCTGGAGTGGCCGGCGGCAGGGGCTAGGAGGCCGTAGTCGTCCTAATGACGTGGTTGTAGGCAGACTTTGAGTTGTGCATGCTGCATCTCGTAAGCCTTCAACAAGCTCCAGCCCGCTTCTGATTTTCCACGAGCTTGGCTAGCTTTTTTATGTGATAGAGACGGTATATGATGGCCAAATCTAAAGTACTAGGAGTAACAAATAGTAGAATTCAGCAAGACACTATTGGAGACGCCGATTGCCATACAGTTTGTGCAGAGCTGGCAAGCATCTCGTCCCTCCCGGCAGACACGTCTACCTCATAAAATGTTCTTTTGTCGTTTGGAGAAAGACAAATGGACAACACAATACGAGCCGGCCGAAAGCTTCTTCCCGGAACCTCCATGATTTCCTCGTGGTGGTCGAACCATTTACGATTGTGGTTGCAGGATCAATTATTTTTTAGGGGTGGTTGCAGGATCATTTGATCAGCTGATCTCTGATGATTAGACGGGTCGAATATATGCAGGAAAAATCCAAAAAAAAAAAGAAGAAGAATATATGCAGGACAACAACGTGCACATATCCGCTCGGCAGGGTAAATAAATAAATAAACTGTGGACCTCAATATTGATTTTTTTTTAGAAAAACCTCAATGATCTGTCATTCGATCTAGGAGCCATCCCGACTCCCGAGCAAATGTTTTGTTCGCGCTGAATGGTCCACGATCAAACGTCGTTCACTGGCACACGCACATTAGCGCGAAAAAGCGCGTGCGAAGCCCCTGGCCTAACTTAAAATCGCTAAACTAAGAAAGTGCCGATTTCAAAAAAAAAAGTGCCTTAAAAAGGCCGTCACTTCTGTCCCACTAAAAAGCCTAAAAAACAGTATTTGGCAGCCTTAAAAGGGACACTAGCAAAAAAGAAAGAAAAAGTCCATCCGATATACTCCCTCCGTCCCAAAATAAGTGTCTCGAGTTTAGTACAACTTTGTACTAAAAGTAGTACAAAGTTGAGACACTTATTTTGGGACGGAATAAATAGTAGGTAACAAAAGAAATTGCTTAACTGGTTCTCCCAGAGTGCTCTAGCGCGCTGGTTACTTAACTGGTTCTCGGGTGCTTCAGACGAAGAGAAGGAGATTATGGTGCAGGCTACTTATGGTCTGTGGCTAGCTTGTAATGCTACAAGAGAAGGTAAACCCATTGCGCCACCACATGAAATAATGCACACAGTGTTCACTCACATGGCAGAATGGAAAGCGGTACATCGGGAGACGCCGAGGGAGCCGAAGCGGACACAATTGCAGAGATGGAGGCCACCAGATGAAGGCTGGATAAAAGTTAACTCGGATGGAGGGATCTCAAAGTATGGCCAGAAAGGGGGAGGTGGCGCGGTGCTGAGGGATCACAATGGTGGATTTCTGGCGGCCGCCTGCCACTTCTTCCCGAACGCTATCGATCCAGAAGCTTCGGAGATACTGGCTTGCAAGAGGGGCTTGCAGGTGGCAGCGCAGATGAATGCTACAAGAGTTCATGTGGAGTTGAATGCCCAGGCCGTGGTGCATATGCTACAGCAAGACAACAAGAATCTTTCCGCCGTCGGTCCGTGGGTTGAAGAAATCAAAACCATCCTTGGTAGCTTTGCTGAGAGTAAAGTTTCTTGGGTTAGTCGTAGTGCTAATGTTGCCGCTCATAAGTTAGCTAAGGTAGGGGTAGGAGATGAACTGTGTAAGGTTTGGCTACGAGTTCCACCGGATTTTGTGCTTGATGTAATTTCGGATGACATTCCGAGGTTCGACGATTAAATAAAGCGGCAATCGGTTACCCTAAAAAAAAGAAATTGCTATGGTCAAGATTTCTTACAAACAGATATCTATGCCTATTAATAAAATACGGATTGCTTCTGCCCGTTCACCATTAGCATTTTGCAAAAAAAATCCTAGTAGTTTTAGGTAATCAACCTGCAGTACCTTTTTAAGTGTTACAAGCAGAAAAATGTTTGTTTTTTGTAGAAACACCTCTGTTGTCTTCGGTGTGGCTTTAAGTGTTATAAACAGAAAAAATGTTTCAATAGGAGGAAAGAAAAGGAGCTATGGACGGCGCTGTTGCGAGGTCAGCCCTGGAGGTTCCCGAGGCTGTCGGCCACGGCAGAAGCTCGGAGCTCAGGACCAAGGCGAGGAGGAGGCGTATGGCTCCGAGGTGAGCCAAAGGCGGGGTCGGAGGAGGAAGGAGGAGGTCGGGCATGAACGATGGAAGCATGGTATCACGCCCAATATGCGATACTATCCTAAAGAGACTCGAAGGTCCCACCAAGGATAGAACCACATATTGATACGCTTTTGCAAGGTGGATATCATTACATCAACATTACATAATAGATGGGGATACATACAAGACATACAAATGCCACAAGGGTACATCAATACAACATACATAAGATCAACACCCGGCTACGGATGAAACACAAACAGAAACTCAAACAACATCCACCCTGCTAGCCCAGGCTGCCGACCTGGAACCTATCACCTGATCGAAGAAGAAGCAGAAGACGAACTCCAAAACAAGCAAGCATCGCTCTCGCGCCATGATCATCGCATACCCTGCACCTGCAACTGTTGTTGTAGTAATCTGTGAGCCACGAGGACTCAGCAATCCCATTACCATGGGTATCAAGACTAGCAGAGCTTAATGGAAAAGGAAGGGGTAAAGTGGTGAGGTTGCAGCAACATCTAAGCAAGTATGGTGGCTAACATACGCAAATAAGAGCGAGAAGAGAAGCAAAGGAACGGTCGTGAAGCTAGCAATGATCAAGAGGTGATCCTGAACTCCTACTTACGTCAATCATAACCCAAAACCGTGTTCACTTCCCGGACTCCACCGAAAAGAGACCATCATGGCTACACACGCGGTTGATGCATTTTAATTCGGATCTGGTGTCAAGTTATCTACAACCGGATATTAACAAATTCCCATCTGCCACATAACCGCGGGCACGGCTCTCGAAAGTTTATACCCTGCAGGGGTGTCCCAACTTAGCCCATGATAAGCTCTCGCGATCAACGAAGGATATTCCTTCTCCCAGGAAGACCCGATCAGTCTCGGAATCCCGGTTTACAAGACATTTCGACAATGGTAAAACAAGACCAGCAAAGCCGCCCGATGCGCCGACAAATCTCGATAGGAGTTGCACATATCTCGTTCTCAGGGCACACCGGATGAACACTACGTACAACTAAAACCATCCCTCAAGTTTCCCCGAGGTGGCACTGCAAGTGGCTCTAGTTTGGACCAAAGCTCGGAGGAGCACTGGCCCGGGGGGGTAAATAAAGATGACCCTCGGGCTCCGGAAACCCAAGGGAAAAGGGCTAGGTGAGGCAAATGGTAAAACCAAGGTTGGGCCTTGCTGGAGGAGTTTTATTCAAAGCAAACAGTCAAGGGGGTCCCATAAATCACCCAACCGCGTTAGGAACTCAAAATCCGGGAACATAACACCGGTATGACGAAAACTAGGGCGGCAAGAGTGGAACAAAACACCAGGCATAAGGCCGAGTCTTCCACCCTTTACCAAGTATATAGATGCATTAATTAAATAAGAGATATTGTGATATTCCAACATAAACCTGTCCACCATGGAGCAATCTTCAACTTCACCTGCAACTAACAACGCTATAAGAGGGGCTGAGCAAAGCGGTAACATAGCCAAGCAACGGTTTGCTAGGAAGGGTGAAAAGGTTAGAGGCTGACATGGCAAATTTGGGAGGCTTAAAGAGCAAGTGATAGGTAGCGCAGCATAGCGATAGAACGAAGCAACTAGCATGGCAATGATAGTAATGAGATCCAAGGTGACGGTCATCTTGCCTGAAATCCCGCAAGGAAGAAGAACGAGTCCATGAAGAAGACGAACGGGAGAAGTCGAACGAATCCTTACAATCGCAACATTACCAGAACTAAGAAGCAACACCGGAAAGAAACAAACAACATGGTAAACACACAAGCATAATCATGGCATAATGCACAATCAAGTATGATGCATGTCCGGTTTAATGAGGCATGGCGAAGCAAATTGCAACAAACAATACTACGAGTTAAGTGGAGCTCAATATGCAACTCGTTGCATATTGATGAAACACCACAATCGGATTATTTAGTTCACTCTCGGTTAAGTACCCAACAATATTAAATGTTGTTAAACATGGCAAGAGGTAGGAATAAGTAAACTAACTATTTAGGGAAATTTAAATGAGGCCGGAACAACAAACAACAATTCCGGAAAATCCCCATATGCATATTTCGAATTTGGTACTGTTCTGCCCTAAAACATATTTTATTGTTGTTAAACAGGAAAATAAAGTGCACCATGTTAAACTAGGCATTTTTCCACCCCATTTACATATAAAGAACATTTAATTCCGAGCTACGGTTATTTAGTTATGAAATAAAACATTTTAGCATGGCATTAGAGCAAATTTAAACAAACAGCATTTAAACATTTTTAACATGGATGAAAGTGGCATATTATGAAACTAGATGAAATTCTAAGCATTTAACATATATAAAACATTTTAATATGATGCACGGTTCATGAGTTATTATATGCATGAAGTTCAAGGGTTTTTCTGTAAATCTGTAAACTCTGGATAAATGCGAAAATCACAGCAGCAGGAAAAAAACACTGCGGGCCGAATCTGACTGGCCTGATAGCAGCATGGGCGCTGGAGGCTCACCATGGGCCATGGCCCGTTCGGTGGATAGGGGAGGCAGGGGGCGAAGTGGGGGGCTGGAGACGCGCTGGGCCTTGGCGATGCTAGGCTGGCGTGGTCAACGTGGGCAGGACCCGGTCGAGAGAGGCGCTCGCTGCTGGAACTTGATGTAGGGAAACAGAGGATGCAACGGCAGGTTCACGGCGATGTAGAAGACGGCGCCGGGGAGGTTCTGGCGACGGGGTCGGCGGGAACCAGCGAGTAGGCGCCGGAGGTGGCCGGATCTGGTGGCAATTCGGGCCAAAACGAGGCATGGCAGCGCCGGCGCGCTGTGGAAGAGGGCCGGCGGCAGGGATGTACTCTTGTGAATCATGTACAGGTTGCGAGAGAGTTTCAGAGAGGAGAGGTACAGAGAAGAAACGGGAAAAAAGAAGGGAAGAACGGGCGCGGCTTGGCTGACCGGAGCTTCGCTAGAGGCGTGCGGGCACGGCGGCGCTGCCGGAGGAGATGCAGACAACGGGGAGGGTTCAGCGTCTTGAGCTCCTGGTGGCCGACAGGTTGTTGGTACCTGTCCATGGCGGGGAGAGAGACAGGGACATGAGAGAGAGGCGGATCAAGAACAGGTAACAGAGGAGACAGGGAAAAAGGGAGGCGCTGGGACCTGCTGGTCACCGACGATGGAGGAGCTCCAGCTAGGCAGCAACGTCGGGGAAGAGGAGGTCTTGAGCACGGGAGCAGAGACAGGGGCTCGGTCTCGCTGCTGGGCTGGTGGGTTCCGACAGAGCTGCAGGAGAGTCGGCAGTGCGATGGATGGCGGAGTCGAGCAGGAGCACGGGCTTGAGGATGCGCGCCTCCATGGGTGCTTGCGCGGCTGCGGGAACTAGGAGGCGTCGGAGTGCGCTACTCGGGAAGGAGCACGGGCGACGGGAGAGAGCCTCGATCCCGACGAGATCGAGCAGGGTTGTTGTCACGCCCAATATGCGACCCTATCCAAAAGGAACTCGAAGGTCCCACCAAGGATAGACCTGCATATTGAAACGCTTTTGCAAGGTGGATATCATTACATCAACATTACATAATAGATGGGGATACATACAATAGGCATACATTGCCACACGAGTACAACATCACAATACATAAGAGCAACATCCGACTACGGATGAAACATAAACAGAAACTCAAACGACATCCACCCTGCTAGCCCAGGCTGCCGACCTGGAACCTATCCCCTGATCGAAGAAGCAGAAGAAGAACTCAACACAAGCAAGCATCGCTCTCGCGTCAAGATCATCGCGTAACCTGTACCTGCAACTGTTGTTGTAGTAATCTGTGAGCCACGAGGACTCAGCAATCCCATTACCATGGGTATCAGGACTAGCAAAGCATAAAGGGAAAGGAAGGGGTAAAGTGGTGAGGCTGCAGCAGCGACTAAGCATATGTGGTGGCTAACATACGCAAATAAGAGCGAGAAGAGAGCAAGCAGAACGGTCGTCAACTAGTAATGATCAAGAAGTGATCCTGAACTCCTACTTACGTCAAACATAACCCAGAAACCGTGTTCACTTCCCGGACTCCGCCGAGAAGAGACCATCACGGCTACACACGCGGTTGATGCGTTTTAAATCGGATCTGGTGTCAAGTTATCTACAACCGGACATTAACAAATTCCCATATGCCTATAACCACAGGCACGGCTTTCGAAAGATTATACCCTGCAGGGGTGTCCCAACTTAGCCCATGATAAGCTCTCGCGATCAACGAAGGATATTCCTTCTCCCAGGAAGACCCGATCAGACTCGGAATCCCGGTTTACAAGACATTTCGGCAATGGTAAAACAAGACCAGCAAGACCGCCCGATGCGCCGACAATCCCGATAGGAGCTGCACATATCTCGTTCTCAGGGCAACACCGGATAAGCTAAGCGTACAGGTACCGACGTAACCCAAGTTGCCAAGGGATGGTCCCGCACGGTGCTCTAGTTTGGACCAACACTTAGACAAGCATTGGCCCGGGGGGGCTGTAATAAAGATGACCCTTGGGTTAATTACTCCCAAGGGAAATATAGGTGGTGGTGAGGCAAATGGTAAAACCAAGGTTGGGCCTTGCTGGAGGAGTTTTATTCAAAGCGAACTGTCAAGGGGGTCCCATAAATCACCCGACCGCGTAAGGAACGCAAAATCCGGGAACATAACACCGGTATGACGGAAACTAGGGCGGCAAGAGTGGAACAAAACACCAGGCATAAGGCCAAGCCTTCCACCCTTTACCAAGTATATAGATGCATTAATAATATAAGAGATATTGTGATATCCCAACCAAAATCATGTCCACCATGGAGCAATCTTCAACTTCACCTGCAACTAGCAACGCTATAAGAGGGGCTGAGCAAAAGCGGTAACATAGCCAAATAACGGTTTGCATAGGAAAGGTATCAAAGGTTAGAGGTTCATGGCAATTTGGGATGGCTTGAAGAACAAGTGATAGGTAGCGCAGCATAGCGATAGAACGAAACAATTAGCATAGCAATGATAGTAGTGAGATCCAGGGTAGCGGTCATCTTGCCTGAAATCTCGCAAGGAAGAAGAACGAGTCCATGAAGAAGACGAATGGATGAAGCCGAACCAAGCGTAGACGAACGAATCCTCACGATCGCAACGAAACAGGAACTATCGAGAAGAAGCACAACATGGTAAACACACCACACATGAACAAGGCATGATGCACAACAAGCATGATGCATGACAAGGCTACATGAATCTACTCATGGCAAGAGATGATGCAAATAAGAGCAACACATCAAAGCAAGTTTAAATGAGGCCGGGAACAACATATAACAATTCCGGTAAGTCCTCATATGCAAATTTTGAAGTTGGTCCAGATCTGTATAAACCTTATGTTCAAGTTGTTAAACAGCAAGTTAAGATGCACAAGGATGATCTACACGAGATTCTAGTCAAGTTACACATGAAGTTCATTTAGTTCGGAGCTACGGCCTAGAAGATATGAGCAAAACAAGCTAAACATGGCATTGATGCAAAATGCATACAAACATCAAGCAAACCTCCAAAACAAAGATGCAACATGATAATATGAAGCTACATGCAATTCTAAGCAAGTTTTATATAGAGCACACTCAAAACGGAGCAACGGTTCAACACACACACATGAAACAAGTTTAAAGGACAAACTATCCAAAACAGCAACTAGGCATATTGCAAGCATCAAAACAACATGCTACAGGACCTCAACAAGAAAACAAAAGGCATGGGCATGATGTACAGGTAAAGAATAACAAAACATGAACACTGAACTATCTCTAGAAATCACTAGAACATGCTCAAACACACATGGTAAGATTGCAAGTAATAACAATTCGGACTTTGCAGAAAATAATATCAGGTTGCAATGTTTAGAGCTATCAAACAACATGTTATACGAACTTATCATGGCAAACAAAGGCATGGCATGAATCTACTAAATGCATAGATCAAAAGACCCTTACTGACCATAAGCCAAAAAGGGTCAGAAGATATGATGGCACCCATGTAAACATGGCAAGTTATATTCAGATTCAAACATGACAGAAACAGAATTATGAAGGCATGTTTGTGAGCTTGTACCACTCACCACAAAGCAATTCATGGCATGGCAAGGCAACCAACAGTAAGAAGACATATTTATTAAACAAACCAAGGCAAGAACAAGTTAATAGCATGCAAGGATCAACTACAACAACCTTGGCAAAATTGAATAACATGTAAACAATCTGCCAGGAAACATTTTGTAGCAAAAGTAGAGCACGAAAATGACATGCTAGACTACTCCATAATTGCAAACAGTGGCATGAATGGATAGAGCACAACCATATGTTCAAAACACCCTTACTGAAGTATCTCAAAATATGCATGGATCTCTCTGTAGCAACATGTTTACATGGCATCAAAATAACAGCAGAACAGGGTCTAAAATCAGCAACATCACGATGCCTAGTTTGCATGCTTGTGCTAGTCACCACATTGATCAGAAAAATACATGGTATGCACCTATGTAAATAACACATATCATAGATCAAAACACATGAAGACATCAACCTCATAGGATGCACACATCAATCATGGCAAAAATGACAAATGAGCATGTAATAACAGTTTCAGCAGATTAACATCATGAAGCACCCTTGCAACGATGATTCAGGCATCAAGATGAGCTCCAATGAATATGATGCAATGGAATGAAATGATGTACTCGTTGAGGCGAACAATTAGACATATTACACGCACGAAACGGTGCTACCGATGCAGAGATACGATGCGATGAACATGGTATGATAATGTTTGAAAACAGGGACTTAAGACAAAAATATACCCTCCGAAAAGTCAACTCGGGATGGAGATAGCCGGGACGCGGGGATCCCGTTTGCTTCGTCTCCTGGTGGATCTGATCCATCTTCTCTCCGGCGAGGCGGGGCGGTTTCGGCGAGGATCTCCGGCGAGGAGGAGGTCTTAGGAGGCACGGGGGATGGCCGGGGAGGCCGTGGACGACTGGATCCGGTCCGGCGAAGGCGGCGGCGCGAGGTCCGGCGAGGTCCGGCCTCCGACGAGGCGGCGCAGAGGCCGACGACATGGGGCGGCGGCGAGCAGGGCCGAGGCGGCGGAGCTCCTGGTGGAGGAGGCGACGGCGGCT
>NC_041383.1:282300706-282316468 GCF_002162155.2 Triticum dicoccoides | reverse complement strand
CGCGGGCGAGCGGGCGCGGGAGGCGAGTCGGGCGGCGGCCGGCGCCCGGAGCTGAGGCGGAGGGGCGGCGCGGCGAGGCGCGGTCGTCGGGCGGCGGCGGAGCCGGGCTGCCGTGGGGCGCGGGCGCGCGGGGCACGGGCCCAGCCGGCGGAGCGGGAGGGCCGGCCACGGGCCAGGCGGGCCCGTGGAGGAGGCGCGGCAAAGTGGGGCGGCCCGGGCGATGTGTCAACGTGGGATTGGTCGAGGGTGACGGCGTGGACGTGTCCGGCGGCGGGGTGGACGCGTCCGGCGGCGGGAGGAGCAGGGCTAGGGTTTCGGGGGCGAATTCATCCGCGAAAATTCCGGGGGGCACATATTTATAGTTTCTGGGAGCTAGGAGAGTCCAAATGAGGAGCGGTTTTCGCCCACACGATCATGATCGAACGACCGAGAGCATGGAGGGGAGTTATATGGGTTTTGGGGCCACTTTGGAGGGGTTGCTGGGCTGCAAGAGAAAAAGGGGGTTTACGGTTACCCGGTTAACCGTTGGAGTATCAAACGACCTCCAAATGGCACGAAACTTGACAGGCGGTCTACCGGTGCTATACCAAGGCTGCTTCGCAAACCTCGGGCCATTCCGAGAAAGTTTAACACCCGCACATGAAACTGTTGGAAATATGTCCTAGAGGCAATAATAGAAGTATTATTATTATATTTCCTTGTTCATGATAATTGTCTTTTATTCATGCTATAACTGTATTATCCGGAAATCGTAATACACGTGTGAATACATAGACCACAATATGTCCCTAGTGAGCCTCTAGTTGACTAGCTCGTTGTGATCAACAGATAGTCATGGTTTCCTGGCTATGGACATTGGATGTCGTTGATAACGGGATCACATCATTAGGAGAATGATGTGATGGACAAGACCCAATCCTAAGCATAGCACAAAGATCGTGTAGTTCGTTTGCTAGAGCTTTGCCAATGTCAAGTATCTCTTCCTTTGACCATGAGATCGTGTAACTCCTGGATACCGTAGGAGTGCTTTGGGTGTATCAAACGTCACAACGTAACTGGGTGACTATAAAGGTGCACTACAGGTATCTCCGAAAGTATCTATTGTTTTATGCGGATCGAGACTGGGATTTGTCACTCCGTGTAAACGGAGAGGTATCTCTGGGCCCACTCGGTAGGACATCATCATATGCGCAATGTGACCAAGGAGTTGATCACGGGATGATGTGTTACAGAACGAGTAAAGTGACTTGCCGGTAACGAGATTGAACAAGGTATCGGTATACCGACGATCGAATCTCGGGCAAGTAACATACCGATAGACAAAGGGAATTGAATACGGGATCGATTGAGTCCTTGACATCGTGGTTCATCCGATGAGATCATCGTGGAACATGTGGGAGCCAACATGGGTATCCAGATCCCGCTGTTGGTTATTGACTGGAGAACGTCTCGGTCATGTCTGCATGTCTCCCGAACCCGTAGGGTCTACACACTTAAGGTTCGATGACGCTAGGGTTATAAAGGAAGCTTGTATGTGGTTACCGAATGTTGTTCGGAGTCCCGGATGAGATCCCGGACGTCACGAGGAGTTCCGGAATGGTCCGGAGGTAAAGATTTATATATAGGAAGTCCTGTTTCGGCCATCGGGACAAGTTTCGGGGTCATCGGTATTGTACCGGGACCACCGGAAGGGTCCCGGGGGCCCACCGGGTGGGGCCACCTGCCCCGGGGGGCCACATGGGCTGTAGGGGGTGCGCCTTGGCCTACATGGGCCAAGGGCACCAGCCCCAAGAGGCCCATGCGCCAAGATAAAGGAAAAAGGGGAGAGTCCTAAAGGGGGAAGGCACCTCCGAGGTGCCTTGGGGAGGATGGACTCCTCCCCCCTCCTTAGCCGCACCCCTTCCTTGGAGGAGGGGGCAAGGCTGCGCCTCCCCCCTCTCCCCTGCCCCTATATATAGTGGAGGGGAGGGAGGGCATCCATACCTGAGCCCTTGGCGCCTCCCTCCCTCCCGTGACACCTCCTCCTCTCCCGTAGGTGCTTGGCGAAGCCCTGCGGGATTGCCACGCTCCTCCACCACCACCACGCCGTTGTGCTGCTGTTGGATGGAGTCTTCCTCAACCTCTCCCTCTCTCCTTGCTGGATCAAGGCGTGGGAGACGTCACCGGGCTGTACGTGTGTTGAACGCGGAGGTGCCGTCCGTTCGGCACTTGATCATCGGTGATCTGAATCACGACGAGTACGACTCCATCAACCCCGTTCACTTGAACGCTTCCGCTTAGCGATCTACAAGGGTATGTAGATGCAAACTCTCCTCCTTTCTACTCGTTGCTGGTCTCTCCATAGATAGATCTTGGTGTTACGTAGGAAATTTTTTGAATTTCTGCTACGTTCCCCAACAGTGGCATCATGAGCTAGGTCTATTGCGTAGATTCTTTGCACGAGTAGAACACAAAGTAGTTGTGGGCGTTGATGTTGTTCAATATGCTTACCGTTACTAGTCCAATCTTGTTTCGACGGTATTGTGGGATGAAGCGGCCCGGACCGACCTTACACGTACTCTTACGTGAGACAGGTTCCACCGATTGACATGCACTTGGTGCATAAGGTGGCTAGCGGGTGCCAGTCTCTCCCACTTTAGTCGGAACGGATTCGATGAAAAGGGTCCTTATGAAGGGTAAATAGCAATTGGCATATCACGTTGTGGTATTGCGTAGGTAAGAAACGTTCTTGCTAGAAACCCATAGCAGCCACGTAAAACATGCAAACAACAATTAGAGGACGTCTAACTTGTTTTTGCAGGGTATGCTATGTGATGTGATATGGCCAGAAGAATGTGATGAATGATATGTGATGTATGAGATTGATCATGTTCTTGTAATAGGAATCACGACTTGCATGTCGATGAGTATGACAACCGGCAGGAGCCATAGGAGTTGTCTTTATTTTTTGTATGACCTGCGTGTCATTGAAGAACGCCATGTAACTTACTTTACTTTATTGCTAAACGCGTTAGCCATAGAAGTAGAAGTAGTCGTTGGCGTGACAACTTCATGAAGACACGATGATGGAGATCATGGTGTCGTGCCGGTGACGATGATGATCATGGAGCCCCGAAGATGAAGATCAAAAGGAGCAAAATGATATTGGCCATATCATGTCACTATTTGATTGCATGTGATGTTTATCATGTTTATGCATCTTGTTTGCTTAGAACGACGGTAGTAAATAAGATGATCCCTTACAAAATTTCAAGAAGTGTTCTCCCCTAACTGTGCACCGTTGCTACAGTTCGTCGCTTCTAAGCACCACGTGATGATCGGGTGTGATGGATTCTTACGTTCACATACAACGGGTGTAAGACAGTTTTACACAGCGAAAACACTTAGGGTTAACTTGACGAGCCTAGCATGTGCAGACATGGCCTCGGAACACGGAGACCGAAAGGTCGAGCATGAGTCGTATAGTAGATACGATCAACATGAAAATGTTCACCGATGATGACTAGTCCGTCTCACGTGATGATCGGACACGGCCTAGTTGACTCGGATCATGTGATCACTTAGATGACCAGAGGGATGTCTATCTAAGTGGGAGTTCATAAGATGAACTCAATTATCCTGAACATAGTCAAAAGACCTTTTGCAAATTATGTTGTAGCTCACGCTATAGTTCTACTGTTTTAGATATGTTCCTAGAGAAAATATAGTTGAAAGTTGACAGTAGCGAATATGCGGACACTAGAACGCTTATGTCCTTAATGCACTGCTTAGTGTGCTGAACCCCAAACGTCGTTTGTGGATGTTTCGAACATCGAACATACACGTTTTGATAACTACGTGATAGTTCAGTTAAATGGTTCAAGTAGAGGCACCAAAGACGTTTTCGAAACGTCGCGGAACATATGAGATGTTTCGAGGGCTGAAATTGGGATTTCAGGCTCGTGCCCATGTCAAGAGGTATAAGACCTCCGACGATCTTCTTAAACTGCAAACTAAGGGAGAAAAGCTCAATCGTTGAGCTTGTGCTCAGATTGTCTGAGTGCAACAATCACTTGAATCGAGTGGGAGTTAATCTTCCAGATGAGATAGTGATGTTTCTCCAAAGTCATTGCCACCAAGCTGCTAGAGCTTCGTGATGAACTATAACATATCAGGGATGGATATGATGATCCTTGAGGTATTCGCGATGTTTGACACCGCGAAAGTAGAAATCAAGAAGGAGCATCAATTGTTGATGGTTAGTGAAACCACTAGTTTCAAGAAGGGCAAGGGCAAGAAGGGATACTTCATGAAATGGCAAATCAGCTGCTGCTCCAGTGAAGAAATCCAAGGTTGAACCCAAACCCGAGACTAAGTGCTTCTGTAATAAGGGGAACAACCACTGGAGCAGCATTACCCTAGATACTTGGTAGATGAGAAGGCTGGCAAGGTCGATAGAAGTATATTGGATATACATTATGTTAATGTGTACTTTACTAGTACTCCTAGTAGCACCAGGGTATTGGATACCGGTTCGGTTGCTAAGTGTTAGTAACTCGAAATAAAAGCTACGGAATAAACGGAGACTAGCTAAAGGTGAGCTGACGATATATGTTGGAAGTGTTTCCAAGGTTGATATGATCAAGCATCGCACGCTCCCTCTACCACCGAGATTGGTGTTTGCGTTGAGCATAGACATGATTGGATTATGTCTATCGCAATACGGTTATTCATTTAAGGAGAATAATGGTTACTCTATTTTGAATAATACCTTCAATGGTCTTGCACCTAAAGGAATGGTTTATTGAATCTCGGTCGTAGTGATACACATTTTCATGCCAAAAGATATAAGATAGTAATGATAGTACCACTTACTTGTGGCACTGCCATGTAAGTCATAATGGTATAAAACGCATGAAGAAGCTCCATGTTGATGGATCTTTGGACTCACTCGTTTTTGAAAAGTTTGAGACATGTGAACCATGTCTATTGGCGTATATGCATGAAGAAACTCCATGCAAATGGACCGTTCGGACTCACTTGATTTTGAATCACTTGAGATATGCAAATCATACCACATAGGCAAGATGACTGAAAAGCCTCGGTTTCAATAAGATGGAACAAGATAGCAACTTGTTGGAAGTAACACATTTTGATGTGTGCAGTCGAATAAATGCTGAGGCATGCAGTGAATATCATTATGTTCTTACTTTACAGATGATTTGAGTAGATGTTGAGTATATTTACTTGATGAATCACGAGTCTGAATTATTGAAAGGTTCAAGTAATTTCAGTGTGAAGTTAGAAGCAGATCATTGTGACAAGAGGATAAAATGTCTATGATATGATCATAGAGATGAATATCTGAGTTACGAGTTTTGGCCCACAATTAAGACATTGTGGAAATTGTTCCGCAATTAATACCGCCTGGAACACCATAATGTGATGGTGTGTCCGAACATCATAGTTGCACCCTATTGGATATGGTGCGTACCATGATGTCTCTTATCGAATTACCACTATCGTACATGGGTTAGGCATTAGAGACAACCACATTCACTTTAAATAGGGCACCACGTAATTCCGATGAGATGACACCGTATGAATTATGGTTTAGAGAAACCTAAGTTGTCGTTTCTTAAAAGTTTGGGGCTGCGACGCTTACATGAAAAAGTTTCAGGTTGATAAGCTCGAACCCAAAGCGGATAAAATGCATCTTCATAGAAAACCCAAAACAGTTGGGTATACCTCCTAATTCAGATCCGAAAGCAATATGGATTGTTTCTTGAATCGGGTCCTTTCTCGAGGAAAGGTTTCTCTAGAAAGAGTTGAGTGGGAGGATGGTGGAGACTTGATGAGGTTATTGAGCTGTCTCTTCAACTAGTGTGTGGCAGGGCACAGGAAGTTGTTCCTGTGGCACCTACACCAATTGAAGTGGAAGCTTATGATATTGATCATGAAACTTCGGATCAAGTCACTACCAAACCTTGTAGGACGACAAGGACACGTACTACTTCGGAGTGGTAAGGTGATCCTGTCTTGAAGGTCATGTTGCTAGACAACAATGAACCTACGAGCTATGGAGAAGCGATGGTGGGCCCGAATTCCGACAAATGGTTAGAAGCCATGAAATCCGAGATAGTATCCATATATCAGAACAAAGCATGGACTTTGGTGGACTTGCCCGATGATCGGCAAGCCATTGAGATAAATAGATCTTTTAAGAAGAAGACGGACGTGGATGGTAATGTCACCATCTATGAAGCTCGACTTGTGGCGAAGTGTTTTCCGACAAGTTCAAGGAGTTGACTACGATGAGATTTTCTCACTCGTAGCGATGCTTAAAGTCCGTCGGAATCATGTTAGCATTAGCTGCATTTATGAAATCTGGCAGATGGATGTCAAGACAAGTTTCCTTACTAGTTTTCGTAAGGAAAGGTTGTATGCAATACAATCAGAAAAGTTTTGTCAATCCTGAGGATGCTAAAAGGTATGCTAGCTCCAGCGATCCTTCTAAGGACTGGAGTAAGCATCTCGGAGTTGGAATGTATGCTTTGATGATGATCAAAGATTTTGGGTTTGTACAAAGTTTATGAGAAACTTGTATTTCCAAAGAAGTGAGTGGGAGCACTATAGAATTTCTGATGAGTATATGTTGTTGACATATTGTTGATCAGAAATGACGTAGAATTTCTGGAAAGCATATAGGGTTATTTGAAAGGTGTTTTTCAATAGAAAACCTGGATTAAGCTACTTGAGCATTAAGCATCAAGATCTATAAGGATAGATCAAAATGCTTAATGGTACTTTCAAATGAGCACATACCTTGACATGATCTTGAAGGTGTTCAAGATGAACCAGTCAAAGAAGGAGTTCTTGCCTGAGTTGTAAGGTACGAAGTTAAGACTTAAAGCTCGACCACGGCAGAATAGAGAGAAAGGACGAAGGTCGTCCCCTATGCTTAAAACGTAGGCTCTTCAGTATGCTATGCTGTGTACCGCACCTGAAGTGTGCCTTGCCATGAGTCAGTCAAGGGGTACAAGAGTGATCCAAGAATGGCTCACAGGACAGCGGTCAAAGTTATCCTTAGTAACTAGTGGACTAAGGAATTTTCTCGGTTATGGAGGTGGTAAAAGAGTTCGTCGTAAAGGGTTACGTCGATACAAGCTAAACACCTATCTGGATAGCTCTGAGTAGAGAGACCGGATACATATAATGGAGCAACAATTTAGAATAGCTCCAAGTAGAACAGTTATTTGGAATAGCTCCAAATAGAGCGTGGTAGCTGCATCTAGGAGATGACATAGAGATTTGTAAAGCACACACGGATCTGAAAGGTTCAGACCCGTTGACTAAAACCTCTCTCACAAGCAACATGATCAAACATAAAACTCATTGAGTGTTAATCACATAGTGATGTGAACTAGACTACTGACTCTAGTAAACTCTTGGGTATTAGTCACATGGCGATGTGACCTGTGAGTGTTAATCACATGGCGATGTGAACTAGATTATTGACTCTAGTGCAAGTGGGAGACTGTTGGAAATATGCCCTAGAGGCAATAATAAAAGTATTATTATTATATTTCCTTGTTCATGATAATTGTCTTTTATTCATGCTATAACTGTATTATCCGGAAATCGTAATACACGTGTGAATACATAGACCACAATATGTCCCTAGTGAGCCTCTAGTTGACTAGCTCGTTGTGATCAACAGATAGTCATGGTTTCCCGGCTATGGACATTGGATGTCGTTGATAACGGGATCACATCATTAGGAGAATGATGTGATGGACAAGACCCAATCCTAAGACTAGCACAAAAGATCGTGTAGTTCATTTGCTAGAGCTTTGCCAATGTCAAGTATCTCTTCCTTCGACCATGAGAGCGTGTAACTCCTGGATACCGTAGGAGTGCTTTGGGTGTATCAAACGTCACAACGTAACTGGGTGACTATAAAGGTGCACTACAGGTATCTCCGAAAGTATCTATTGTTTTATGCGGATCGAGACTGGGATTTGTCACTCCGTGTAAACGGAGAGGTATCTCTGGGCCCACTCGGTAGGACATCATCATATGCGCAATGTGACCAAGGAGTTGATCACGGGATGATGTGTTACGGAACGAGTAAAGTGACTTGCCAGTAACGAGATTGAACAAGGTATCGGTATACCGACGATCGAATCTCGGGCAAGTAACATACCGATAGACAAAGGGAATTGAATACGGGATCGATTGAGTCCTTGACATCGTGGTTCATCCGATGAGATCATCGTGGAACATGTGGGAGCCAACATGGGTATCCAGATCCCGCTGTTGGTTATTGACTGGAGAACGTCTCGGTCATGTCTGCATGTCTCCCGAACCCGTAGGGTCTACACACTTAAGGTTCGATGACGCTAGGGTTATAAAGGAAGCTTGTATGTGGTTACCGAATGTTGTTCGGAGTCTCAGATGAGATCCTGGACGTCACGAGGAGTTCCGGAATGGTCCGGAGGTAAAGATTTATATATAGGAAGTCCTGTTTCGGCCATCGGGACAAGTTTCGGGGTCATCGGTATTGTACCGGGACCACCGGAAGGGTCCCGGGGGCCCACCGGGTGGGGCCACCTGCCCCGGGGGGCCACATGGGCTGTAGGGGGTGTGCCTTGGCCTACATGGGCCAAGGGCACCAGCCCCAAGAGGCCCATGCGCCTAGGGAACCCTAGAGGGAAGAGTCCTCAAAGGGGAAGGCACCTCCGAGGTGCCTTGGGGAGGATGGACTCCTCCCCCCTCTTGGCCGCCGCACCAGATGCCATCTGGAGGCTGGCCGCCGCCCCTTGGGGTGGGAAACCCTAAAGGGGGCGCAGCCCTCCCCTTCCCCTATATATATATGAGGCCTAGGGGCTGCCCATAACACGCGATTTGATCTCTCGTTGGTGCAGCCCTGCCTCTCCCTCCTCCTCTTCTCCCATGGTGCTTGGCGAAGCCCTGCGAGATTACCACGCTCCTCCACCACCACCACGCTGTTGTGCTGCTGCTGGATGGAGTCTTCCTCAACCTCTCCCTCTCTCCTTGCTGGATCAAGGCGTGGGAGACGTCACCGGGCTGTACGTGTGTTGAACGCGGAGGTGCCGTGCGTTCGGCACTTGATCATCGGTGATCTGAATCACGACGAGTACGACTCCATCAACCCCGTTCACTTGAACGCTTCCGCTTAGCGATCTACAAGGGTATGTAGATGCACTCCCCTTTCTACTCGTTGCTGGTCTCTCCATAGATAGATCTTGGTGTTACGTAGGAAAATTTTTGAATTTCTGCTACGTTCCCCAACAGAAACAAGGTCTGAGAGGGGGCGACGGGCGCGCACGAGAGGTCCGGACTCCGAACGGACAACAGAGAGAACCGGGAGAACCCGAACGGATGCAAGTTTTGAAAAACATGCGGATGAAATGCAGATGATGACATGGCAAAATGCAACATGCAAACAAATGACATGGCAACGACGGCGAATAACTGGAGGACACCTGGCGCATCGAATCCGGGGCGTTACAACACTCCTCCACTAACAAGAGATCTCGTCCCGAGATCTTAGGACCGAGACGGAAGGGAAAAGGGATGAGGTGAAGAAAGAACTGAAGAGAAGAAGCAAAGGATCGAGAACACTCGAGAATAAGAGAGGAACGATGAGAATGACGAGAATCAAAAGTTGACGGAATCAGATAGACTATGAAACCACTCCGGTTAGAACGAGATAAGAAACGAATAAGACTAAAAAGATTTAGGCAGCACACTGACTGAAACATGGAGGAATAGAACATGAACTAGAGTGGATGGAATGATACTTGATGGAGACATGACACGAAACCTCCGGAAAGAATTTAAAGAGTTGAATGAAAAGAACGGAGAAGAAAATGACAACTTGTGCCACGAATGAAATAAAAAGCAACCTTATAAGAAAAGATTGAATGGAGTTGTTGAGAAAATTCAACAACGAAAAGAATAAGCTTGTCGTGGACTTATGGATAACATCTCAGAAATTATGAGGTGATAACCAGCCGCAAACGGAAATGATTGGATGACTTAGAAGAATGAAGAAATGCAAAACTCCAATTCAAAAGAATATGGATAATTAATTACACTTCAAGACGCAAGAAGAAAAGATACTTGAACTCCACCAACAAAATCTTGATGAACTCTTGAAGAATGAATTAAATCGTGAAGAACCACTATGAAGAACTCCGGTAACAAACGGATGATGAGATAGAATGAAGGATGAACGAATAAGATGAGCCTTGCGATGATTTAGATGGAGGTTCCGACGAAATGACCGAGGAAATTTGAACTCCAGAAAAGAAAAGATGAAAACACTTGGAACTAGAATTTATTCATCAAGAACAAACTCCGAAGGAAGGAATTACTTACTTGGATGAAATAAGAATAAGATTTATTGTATGCTTATCCTTCATCAAATTAAATCGATGACAAGCAATGGATTTTGCATACTACTTATTCCTCTTGAAAAAGGATTAAGGGGGAACATAGCACAAAACTTGAGAAAGTCTTCATGAACCACCGATAGGATTCGAAAGAACGAATGGATTAAAATGATAATCGAGGAAAAAGAATGTGAATGAACCATCGTAAGAATTCGAAAATGACTGACGAAAGGGAATGAATCACCGGGAAGACTTTAGAAGAACCAAATATGCTCGAGGGGATTTAGATGCACAAGAACGAAGAGATAACAAGCTGATTAACGAATACTAGACACATGCACCGGGATAATTAGAGAACGATATCTGGAATGATGCCCTCTGGTGAAAATAAACGGGGAAACAACTTCTGACACACTCCGGATGGATAAGAAGGAATATCTGACAAATGGAATAATTCGCGAGGATAACATGAAGCTGGAACCACGAAACTTCGAGAGAATGAACAAGATTTAAGAGGAACTCTTCTTCGATCTTCAAATGACGACGAGAAACACCACCAAAATTATTGAGGTACTCCGGGAGAATGAAAAACGAAAGGATTGAGCCAACAATGAAAAGAATTTGAAAGCGATCTAGGGGAAGGCCTGTGACTGATGGAATCCATTCTTACGTCACCCTTTGAAAAGAATTAGGAATGGCTCTAGAATAATTAGAAGAGTCAGGTAAGATCCTGGGGAAAAACCTGTGGGTTAGGGCCCACTAAAATAGAACACCGTTGGAAAGGATTGTTGAACAGATAGATAAAGCACCGGAACAATTGAAATGTTTGAATGAGGTGACAACCTCGAATTAATTTGAACACAGACGAATCTCCTGAGATGTCTTGAACACTCCGGAAGGATAAACTGGCGAGAGGCAAACGAGCAAGGAGAACACTTGATCCGAGGGAAAGAATATGATCAACACCGAATACTTGAATTGGGTCCGACGGAAAAAGAAAGGGATGAAGAATGACGAACGAGACGAGAATTCACCGGTTGAAACAATTGAGGAAAGACTGAAGGGTTCCACACGAATTTAATAGATGGTCAAGAGAGACTCAAACTCCGTGAAGAAAAAGGGTGGGCGGGCGGGAAAACAAAATCAACTTGGAAGGGGGAACCAACGAATATCTTGAAGAGAAAACACCAGTTGAAATCATTGGGGAAAGAAGGCAAAGACTTCGCATGAGTAGGATGGATACTCAATTACGGACTCCGGTTCCGAGAAGAAGAAGGGTGGGTGGGTGGGAAAAGAAAACAACTGAGGACAGAAAAACAACTTCGTTGAGATTGAACTAAGGATTGAACTCGATGATGAAGAGGCTCGAGTCGACTTGACGAGAAATGCACCGGATCAAAAGAGCTGAGAAACAACGATCGGAAAACCAACTGCGTGAACCTGAAGAAAAATTTGAAGGGGAAGAGGAGTAAAAAGAATTCCTACTCTCCGATATAACTAGACTCCGAAAACAGTTTTCTTCTAGACTCAACAATGACCAAACTACACTATCAATCAAGGGGGGGCTCCTAGGGTCGGTCGAGGCTCTGATACCAACTTGTCACGCCCAATATGCGACCCTATCCAAAAGGAACTCAAAGGTCCCACCAAGGATAGACCCGCATATTAAAACGCTTTTGCAAGGTGGATATCATTGCATCAACATTACATAATAGATGGGGATACATACAAAAGGCATACAATGCCATACGAGTACAACATCACAATACATAAGAGCAACATCCGACTACGGATGAAACATAAACAGAAACTCAAACGACATCCACCCTGCTAGCCCAGGCTGTCGACCTGGAACCTATCCCCTGATCGAAGAAGCAGAAGAAGAACTCAACGCAAGCAAGCATCGCTCTCGCGTCAAGATCACCGCATAACCTGTACCTGCAACTGTTGTTGTAGTAATCTGTGAGCCATGAGGACTCAGCAATCCCATTACCATGGGTATCAAGACTAGCAAAGCTTAAAGGGAAAGGAAGGGGTAAAGTGGTGAGGCTGCAGCAGCGACTAAGCATATGTGGTGGCTAACATACGCAAATAAGAGTGAGAAGAGAGCAAGCAGAACGGTCGTCAACTAGTAATGATCAAGAAGTGATCCTGAACTCCTACTTACGTCAAACATAACCCAGAAACCGTGTTCACTTCCCGGACTCTGCCGAGAAGAGACCATCACGACTACACACGCGGTTGATGCGTTTTAAATCAGATCTGGTGTCAAGTTATCTACAACCGGACATTAACAAATTCCCATCTGCCTATAACCGCAGGCACGGCTTTCGAAAGATTATACCCTGCAGGGGTGTCCCAACTTAGCCCATGATAAGCTCTCGCGATCAACGAAGGATATTCCTTCTCCCAGGAAGACCCGATCAGACTCAGAATCCCGGTTTACAAGACATTTCGACAATGGTAAAACAAGACCAGCAAGACTGCCCGATGCGCCAACAATCCCGATAGGAGCTGCACATAGCTCGTTGTCAGGGCAACACCGGATAAGCTAAGCGTACAGGTACCGACGTAACCCAAGTTGCCAAGGGATGGTCCCGCACGGTGCTCTAGTTTGGACCAACACTTAGACAAGCATTGGCCCGGGGGGGCTGTAATAAAGATGACCCTTGGGTTGATTACTCCCAAGGGAAATATAGGTGGTGGTGAGGCAAATGGTAAAACCAAGGTTGGGCCTTGCTGGAGGAGTTTTATTCAAAGCGAACTGTCAAGGGGGTCCCATAAATCACCCGACCGCATAAGGAACGCAAAATCCGGGAACATAACACTGGTATGACGGAAACTAGGGTGGCAAGAGTGGAACAAAACACCAGGCATAAGGCCGAGCCTTCCACCCTTTACCAAGTATATAGATGCATTAATAATATAAGAGATATTGTGATATCCCAACCAAAATCCTGTCCACCATGGAGCAATCTTCAACTTCACCTGCAACTAGCAACACTATAAGAGGGGCTGAGCAAAAGCGGTAACATAGCCAAACAACGGTTTGCATAGGAAAGGTATCAAAGGTTAGAGGTTCATGGCAATTTGAGATGGCTTGAAGAACAAGTGATAGGTAGCGCAGCATAGCGATAGAACGAAACAACTAGCATAGCAATGATAGTAGTGAGATCCAGGGTAGCGGTCATCTTGCCTGAAATCTCGCAAGGAAGAAGAACGAGTCCATGAAGAAGATAAATGGATGAAGCCGAACCAAGCGTAGACGAACGAATCCTCACGATCGCAACGAAACAGGAACTATCAAGAAGAAGCACAACATGGTAAACACACCACACATGAACAAGGCATGATGCACAACAAGCATGATGCATGACAAGGCTACATGAATCTACTCATGGCAAGAGATGATGCAAACAAGAGCAACACATCAAAGCAAGTTTAAATGAGGCCGGGAACAACATATAACAATTCCGGTAAGTCCTGATATGCAAATTTCGAAGTTGGTCCAGATCTGAATAAACCTTATGTTCAAGTTATTAAACAACAAGTTAAGATGCACAAGGATGATCTACACGAGATTCTAGTCAAGTTACACATGAAGTTCATTTAGTTCGGAGCTACGGCCTAGAAGATATGAGCAAAACAAGTTAAACATGGCATTGATGCAAAATGCATACAAACATCAAGAAAACCTCCAAAAGAAGGATGCAACATGATAATATGAAGCTACATGCAATTCTAAGTAAGTTTCATATAGAGCACACTCAAAACGGAGCAACGGTTCAACACACACACATGAAACAAGTTTAAAGGACAAGCTGTCCAAAATAGCAACTAGGCATATTGCAAGAATCAAAACAACATGCTACAGGACCTCAACAAGAAAACAAAAGGCATGGGCATGATGTACAGGTAAAGCATAACAAAACATGAACACTGAACTATCTCTAGAAATCACTAGAACATGCTCAAACACACATGGTAAGATTGCAAGTAATAACAATTCAGACTTTGCAGAAAATAACATCAGGTTGCAATGTTTAGAGCTATCAAACAACATGTTACAGGAACTTATCATGGCAAACAAAGGCATGTCATGAATCTACTCAATGCATAGATCAAAAGACCCTTACTGATCATAAGCCAAAAAGGATCAAAAGATATGATGGCACCCATGTAAACATGGCAAGTTATATTACAGATTCAAACATGACAGAAACAGAATTATGAAGGCATGTTTGTGAGCTTGTACCACTCACTGCAGAGCAATTCATGGCATGGCAAGGCAACCAACAGTAAGAAGACATATTTATGAAACAAACCAAGGCAAGAACAAGTTAATAGCATGCAAGGATCAACTACAACAACCTTGGCAAAATTGAATAACATGTAAACAATCTGCTAGGAAACATTTTGTAGCAAAAGTAGAGCACGAAAATGACATGCTAGACTACTCCATAATTGCAAACAGGGGCATGAATGGATAGAGCACAACCATATGTTCAAAACACCCTTACTGAAGTATCTCAAAATATGCATGGATCTCTCTGTAGCAACATGTTTACATGGCATCAAAATAACAGCAGAACAGGGTCTAAAATCAGCAACATCACGATGCCTAGTTTGCATGCTTGTGCTAGTCACCATATTGATCACAAAAATACATGGTAAGCACCTCTGTAAAGAAGACATATCATAGATCAAAACACATGAAGACATCAACCTCATAGGATGCACACATCAATCATGGCAAAAATGACAAATGAGCATGTTATAACAGTTTCAGCAGATTAACATCATGAAGCACTCTTGCAACAATGATTCAGGCATCAAGATGAGCTCAAATAAATATGATGCAATGTAAGGAAATGATGTACTCGTTGAGGCGAACAATTCGACATATTACACGCATAAAACGGAGCTACGGATGCATAGATACGATGCGATGCATGATAATGTTTGAAAACAGGGACTTGGACGAAAATATACCCTCCGAAAAGTCAACTCGGGATGGAGATATCTGGGACGCGGGGATCCCGTTTGCTTCGTCTCCTGGTGGATCTGATCCATCTTCTCTCCGGCGAGGCGGGGCGGTTTCGGCGAGGATCTCCGGCGAGGAGGAGGTCGGAGGACGCACGGGAGATGGCCGGGGAGGCCGTGGACGACCGGATCCGGTCCGGCGAAGGCGGCGGCGCGAGGTCTGGCGAGGTCCGGCCTCCGACGAGGTGGCGCAGAGGCCGACAACATGGGGCGGCGGCGAGCAGGGCCGAGGCAGCGGAGCTCCTGGAGGAGGAGGCGACGGCGGCTGGGGGCGGCGGCCGGCCGGGGCGGCGACTGACGGCGGCGGAGATCCGCGGCG
>NC_041383.1:282266447-282300164 GCF_002162155.2 Triticum dicoccoides | reverse complement strand
CCGCGGGGCGCGGGCGCGCGGGGCACGGGCCCAGCCGGCGGAGCGGGAGGGCCGGCCACGGGCCAGGTGGGCCCGCGGAGGAGGCGCGGCGAAGTGGGGCGGCCCAGGCGATGTGTCAACGTGGGATTAGTCGGGGGTGACAGCGCGGACGTGTCCGACGGCGGGGTGGACGCGTCCGGTGGCGGGAGGAGCAGGGCTAGGGTTTCGGGGGCGAATTCATCCGCGAAAATTCCGGGGGGGGCACATATTTATAGTTTCTGTGAGCTAGGAGAGTCCAAATGAGGAGCGGTTTTCGCCCACACGATCGTGATCGAACGACCGAGAGCATGGAGGGGAGTTAGATGGGTTTTTGGGCCACTTTGGAGGGGTTGCTGGGCTGCAAGAGAAAAAGGGGGTTTACGGTTACCCGGTTAACCGTTGGAGTATCAAACGACCTCCAGATGGCACGAAACTTGACAGGCGGTCTACCGGTGCTATACCAAGGCCGCTTCGCAAACCTCGGGCCATTCCGAGAAAGTTTAACATCCTCACATGAAACAAGGTCTGAGAGGGGGCGACGAGCGCGCGCGAGAGGTCTGGACTTCGAACGGACAACGGAGAGAACCGGGAGAACCCGAACGGATGCAAGTTTTGAAAAACATGCGGATGAAATGCAGATGATGACATGGCAAAATGCAACACGCAAACAAATGACATGGCAACGACGGCGAATAACTGGCGGACACCTGGCGCATCGAATCCGGGGCGTTACAGATGTGGCTGGAATCGAGGAGAGGTGGGGATCGATGGATTTGGAAGTTTCAGTGATGGCTGGTTGGAGCGAAGGGGATCTGGGAGGATCCCGAGGGGGGATTTGGTGGGGAGTGCGGCGGCGGGTGAAGGGACAAAGTCCCTAGATTTTAGGGTTAGGACAATTTATATAGTAGGTGGTAGGTACGAGTGGCATTTGGATCATCGGATCGCGATCGGATGATCGAGAATAAAAGGTTAGGGGAGTCCAATGGAGAAACGCAGATATTTTACGAATGCTTGGGGGTGATCTAAATCCAACAGTCATGACCTTGCGTTTCGGGTTCGGGACAATTTTCGGACATGCACGAGAGGGGTCTATGCACTATGGAGAAAGATTAAGTGGCCAGACAAGAGGGACTCGAAAAACCCGGTTGGTCTCGGAACGGTCAACGAAGGCAAGGGATTTGATGAGCTCAGAAAAGAGAGAGAAGAGAGCGGTCCGGTTGATCAGAGAGAAGGTCAACCGAGACACGGAAGAAGCGGCAACTACGAGCGGAATGCAAGTTTTCAAAAATAAATGCGGACGCAATGCTCATGATGCTATGAGATGAAATGCAAGACATGAACAAAAAGCAAAACGAAAGACAAAAACCCAACCACGGAGGAAAAAACATATCGCATCTCCGAAAAAGGCAAGAGTTGGAGTTACGAATATGGAAAGTTGTATCCGGGGTGTTACAACACTCCACCACTACGAGAGGATCTCGTCCCGAGATCTAGGATGGCACCGGAGGGAAAAGGAAGAGGAGAGGTAAAACAAAGTTGCTTCTTCGACAAACGAGTGAAACCATGAACCTTGAGAGGTTGAGCAAAATGAAAGAAAACAACAAAGATGAACAAAGTTGAAAACACTCCGTTAGATAAGAGGAACAAGGGATACGACGAGAACCAAGAGGTTTAGTGATAATATAGATACTGAAACCACTCCGGTTAAAACTAGATAGAGAAGGAATACGATTGATATAATTTGGGCAGCACTCCGACTGAAAGAAGAAGGAAAACTTGATAAGATGAAAAGCACTTGAAGAGATGGCACAACACTCCGGTTAAATGGATAAGCATGAAAAGAACACGATCCTCACAAAATGAGGTGATGGGTGAAGAGCACAACATCGCAATGCCTCCAGAAGAAAGAATAGAAGATAGATCATTGAAATAACAGAATGTAGGAGAAAATGCCAACTTCTGCCACAAATGAGCTTGGAAAGCACCCTTCCAAGAAGCTTATAACAGAGTTGTTGGAAAACCAACAACAAAACGAATAAGCTTGTAGTGGGCTTATGGAAAAATCTCAACACTATGAGGTGACAACCGGCCACTAATGGAAACCATTGATTTGATTGAGAGCACCAAAGAGATGAAAGCTTCTTCCACCAAGAGGGTAAAGAGAAAGCTTGGGTCATGCATAATCACCACAAATAGCAACAACCCTTAAGGAAAGGCTTTAGGTGAAATCTGACACAAGATAACTCCAACGAAGAAGTTGATTGGTCAAAAAGATCTCTTGAACGAAGAGAAAATGATGGATTTAAAATACCTCATTCTTGACAATATATGAATCATGAAACATGAAGGAAATTGTCAATAGTGACATAACACCACCTCAAAAGATAAGGTAGAAAGAATTGCACTTTGGAATGCAAGATGAAGAATACTTGAGCTCCTCAAAACAAAACATGTGTTGAGCACCATGTTTATTTTAGAGTATAGCTTGGCGGGTCATAACTTCAAGAGAAACCTTGAAGAACAATTGAAGAATGAAAGGAATTCTTGACGAACCACCATGTAGAGCCTCCAGTTAACAAAAGGATGAAAAGAATAGGATTCAAGCTTTGAAATGATTTAGATGGATCTTCGCGACGAGATAATGCAGAAAACTTGGAACTCCAGAAAAGGAAAAGATGGAACACTAGAACCGAGAATTACTTCATCATGAACAATCTCCGGAAGAAAAGAATTAATCAACTTGACCACGATGAAATGAGAATAAGAATTATGTTATGCTTATCCTCCACCAATTAAATTGATGAGAAACAATGGATTTGCATACTACTTATTCGCGTTGAAAAAGATTAAAGGGGTAATATAGCGCGAAATTGGGAAGGTCTTCATGAACCACCGGTAGGATTTGGAAAGAACAAATTAATTGATATGCCGACAAGGAATAGGAATGTTGAACGAACCACCATAAGAATTAAAAATGAAAGCAGCAAAGGCAAAATTCACCGGGAAGAATTGGAAAATGAATGAAGATACTTGAGGGGATTTAGATACATGAGAACGAAGAGGCCATGAACTGATTAGAGGTTATTTGAATGATTCACCGGTAAGATTTGGAGAACGATAGCTACACACTGAGAATGAAGAATTATGGCATGATGGCCTTCGGAGGAAAGAAATGAAAACAACTCATGAAATGCTCTGGATGGTAAGAAAAGAATTCTCACAATGGAAAACAATTATGAGAGGATGGCATCAGCTAGAACCATGAATCTTGAAGAGAACGGAGCAAGATTTAAGAGAAATCCTTCTTCGGTCTTCAAATGTTGAGAATGATGATGGGAACCACCATGAATTGTTGAGATACTCCGGGAGAATGAAAAACAAAGAGGTTGAGCCAACAATGAAAAAATAATTTTGAGATCGATCTTGGAAAACAGCTGACTGATGATAATTCATTCTTACGTCAAACTTCGAAAGACTTTGGGAATCGCTCCGGATAAATTAGAAGAGTCAGGTAAGATCCTGGGAAAAGACATGTGGGTTAGGGCCCACTCAAAAGAAACACCGTTGAAAAGATTGCTTGAAAAGAGAGATTGCACCGGTTGAATTAAATGGCTTGAAATAGCTTGAAAGAATTACGAATAGAAACTTGAATCTTCTGGGATATCTTCAGCACTCCAGATAACCATGAATAGCAAGAGGTGGATGATTTAGAGGTGCATCGGCATGAGAAAACATTTGAAACGAGGAAAGGATATGATCGACAAAGCTTGAATTGAATCCACCGGAGAAGAAAAGAGAGCAAATAATGATAAACTTGAAGCTTCCTGAGCATCTTCTTGAGAATCACCGGATAAGAACCTTGATGGAAAAGAATGAAGAGACTTCCCACAAATAAAAGGATACATGATTAAGAAATCTGAGTCCTTAAAGAAAAAAAGGGTGGGAGGGCGGGAAAACAAAGGCAACTTGGGGACGGATGAAACGGATACCGTTGAGAAAACTTAGAATTGATCTCACAATTGTTGAAATGATCGGATCCACTTGAAGAGAAGCATGCCGGTTGGAAAGAACTGACATGACAATCTCGATGATCAAAAGGATTAGTACTCCCATAGAAATATGAGAACACCGCTTGAAAGGTATGGAATCAACACTTGACATTGAAGCAACTCGAATACCACAACTCAAAACAAAACAAAGGATTGGCTTGCAGAAATAAGCTGGAACAAATACATATGATAGAGATTTACCCAATCCCATATCATGCATCTGTCGGAAGATATTCTAGGAGGTACTTGAATTCACACCTATAAACTCCCGAAACTTTCTGGTTATGCAATCTGGTGTTGGGGATACAGGGGAAGCAATATATATCTCACCCAAACTAACAATCCCTACATCCAGATGTATCCATCCGTCAACACATAACCAAGAAAACTCCGGAAATCGTGTACCTCAACCTTCGAAAAGCATCCGTTATACGAGCTATGGCAATACTCCCGAACTCCCCAGTACTGGGTGGCGTCGAGGTTATCTCACCAACAACTGCATAAAAGAGATTTTCGATGTCGGCAAAACTCAGGTATTCCAGAACTGCAACGATAAAATTGTGACAACAACACCTCGGAGCTCAACTCCCCGGGACACTGCCACAACCTCTAAATGTCAGGAGGCACCAAGAACAATGTTCTTGTCACAAGAATATCGGAACGATCCCAAGATACCCGCGTGATCCTAAAAAAATTTGTGAAAAAATGAGGAGAGGAAAGACAAAACATCTACATCGAGAGTCCTCACCAGAGCGACGAAGGGGGCTGAGGAGTAAAAAGAATCCTACTCTCCGATATATATAATCCTAAGACTCAAAATAGTTTTCTTCTAGACTCAACAACGGCCAACAAACAAGGGGGTTCCTATGGTCGGTCGAGGCTCTGATACCAACTTATCACGCCCAATATGCGATATTATCCTAAAGAGACTCGAAGGTCCCACCAAGGATAGAACCGCATATTGATACGCTTTTGCAAGTGGATATCATTACATCAACATTACATAATAGATGGGATACATACAAGACATATAAATGCCACAAGGGTACATCAATACAACATACATAAGATCAACACCCGGCTACGGATGAAACACAAACAGAAACTCAAACGACATCCACCCTGCTAGCCCAGGCTGCCGACCTGGAACCTATCACCTGATCGAAGAAGAAGCAGAAGACGAACTCCAAAACAAGCAAGCATCGCTCTCGCGCCATGATCATCGCATACCCTGCACCTGCAACTGTTGTTGTAGTAATCCGTGAGCCACGAGGACTCAGCAATCACATAACCTATAAACCACGGCGAGCTATAAAATCACAGGTTCTGGCCGACTTCGTCGCCGAATGGACCTAAGCCGAACTCCCTAAAGAGTACGACGCATACTCCAATTGGATCATGCATTTTGATGGATCCAAAATGTTGGCTGGCTTGGGGGCCGGCGTCGTCCTGACGTCCCCAACTGGAGACACAATCCAATACGTACTTCAAATAATGTACATGGACTCCAATAACGCAGCCGAATACGAGGCCCTTCTACATGGCCTCCGGATGGCAATCTCCATGGGCATTCAACGCCTAGAGGTGCGCGGGGATTCAAACCTCGCAATATCCCAAGTAAATGGAGACTTTGATGCCAAAGATCCAAAAATGGCAGCTTACCGCAACGCCGTCCTAAAAATGTCAGCTCGGTTCGAAGGACTCGAATTCCACCATGTAGCCCGGGATAATAACTAGGCAGCAGACGTGTTAGCACGCATCGGCGCGAAAAGAGACGCCATCCCTCCAAACATCTTCCTGGAACGGCTCTTCAAGCCATCCGTGTTATGGGAAGAGGAGTCCGGAAATAACAATCCGGAGCCAGCTGCATCACCTAACTCAGACCATTCTGACACAATCGGCGGCTCAGCCAACGAAATAACACCTTCAGCTCATGAAATAATGGCAGTAATTGCCCCATGGACAAAACCATTCCTTGCCTACTTAATTCGGCAGGAACTTCCCAAAAACCAAAATGAGGCCCGCTGCATAGTTCGGCGATCTAAATCCTACAAGGTCCATGAGGGAGAACTATATAAGAAAAGCACAACCGGAGTCTTTCAAAGGTGTATCTCCGAAGAGGAGGGGCGGAATCTCCTGGCTGAAATTCACGCCGGACTCGGCGGAACCACGCTGCAGCCCAGGCACTCGTAGGCAAGGCCTTCCGTACAGGATTTTATTGGCCGACAGCCCGGGCAGATGCTCAGGACTTAGTCCAATGATGCGTCGGTTGCCAGCTCTTTGCTAATCAGAGCCACATGCCACCCACCGCCCTCAAAACTATACCCATTACCTGGCCGTTCACGGTCTGGGGGCTTGACATGGTTGGACCCCTTAAAGGGGGAACCCACAAGCACAAATACTTATTGGTCATGGTGGACAAATTCACCAAATGGATTGAGGCCAAGCCGGTTAAAACGGCAAAATCCGGACCGGTGATAGACTTCCTATCCGGGGTAGTACACCGTTTTGGCGTCCCCCACAGCATGATCACTGATAACGGCACGAACTTCACTGCCGACGAGGTTAAACTCTGGTGCAAAAACATGGGCATCAAGCTCGATTACGCTTCAGTCTATCACCCCCAAACTAACGGTCAAGTCGAGCGAGCAAATGGTCTAATCATGAGTGGCATCAAACCCAGACTAGTGCGGTCCCTCAAGGAATCTAACACGCACTGGGTAGAGGAGCTCAACTCTGTACTCTCGGGGCTGCGGACCACGCCAAACCGAACTACTGGATTCACACCATTTTTCATGGTGTATGGCGCAGAGGCAGTTTTGCCTTGCGATATAATTCATGACTCACCTCATGTGCGCATGTACGAAGAAAGAGAAGCCGAGTTGGATCGGCAGGACAGTTTGGACGCCTTAGAGGAGGAGCGGGACATGGCAAAGGCTCGTTCCGCATTCTATCAGCAGCAGGCTCGAAGATATCAAAGCAGAGAAGTACGGGCCAAAACTTACAATGTTGGCGAACTCGTTCTACGCTTGCCGGACAAGAAAAAGGACAAACTTAAGCCCAAGTGGGAAGGTCCCTTCATCATCGACCAAGTCCTGACCGGTGGAGCATACCGTCTACGTAAAGCATCTGACAACCGACTCGAGCCGAACCCATGGAACGCAGCCCGTCTCCGAAGATTCTACGCCTAAACACCGGACTCAGAGTTCTTCTCACTCCCCCGTCCACCTTTTTATATTTTTTACTGTCTCTTGTCCCCCTCCTTCTTCCCACTTTTTTTTCAATACCTTTTATAGGCTGATTTGCGCTTTGTTCGCACACACTTGATGTGCTCCTAGCACTCATTATACCTGGGGGCTTCTTTACCAGAAGCTTATTAATATGGGCTTTACGCCCAATACATGTGTCATACTTCCGCATGTACCTTTTATTCACCATTATATGCATCGATATGACTTAAGTTTTGGCCAAGCTGGGTTGCCTGGCTCCTGTGCTTACCCCTACGTTCCCGATTGTTTGGCTAGGAGGTAAAGGGAGCACCTCTGCGATTGTTACTGCCGGGTCAGCCGGATGTGTACCTCAGACTGGGTGAAGCCGAAAGCTAGCGTTCTTAAGAGAATATTCGGTCGGTGACTTGAAAGATGATTTATTACTTACTTATTTATAAGCCCCTAGATGTTTTTTATGCTATTTACGCAGTCCGGCATTGCACCTTAGGGCATGCCTCCCAGGGAAAGGAACCCTTAACAGAACTATTCTCCCTGGAAGATGTTTCTTACTAACCATGTAATATAACATAACTAGTTGGGCACTTGTCTGATAAAGTAATTATGACCCCGACGCCTTGTCTCCATGCATGCCCCGGTTCTTTTATAACCGTAGGGGTATTCGGACACACTCCGGACTGTTGGTTCCCGAGGTTTAAGCGAAACGGTGCGCAAAGACAAACGATCTACAATCCGGCTAGAAGGCATCTTACATGTCATTTCAAAATTACATCGTCAAACTGACTGATTGTACTCCTCCTCAATCCCATCTAACAGGCTGTCTAATTTACAGTCCTATTGGGAATACTTCGCGGCCAGTTCTACTTGGCCATACATCAAGCTCACAGGGATCTCCTTCCCATCAGGCCCCGCAGGTCCGACCTCGGCCATGTAGTTTGGGTCAGCCTTCGGGTAGCGCGTCTTCACCATGGCCCAGGCCTCCCTGGCGCCCTGACGGCAGGCCGATATCTTCCACAAATGGAGGCGTCGCCGTGCTCCCTGGGGCTTCTCAGCAAGCCCACCAAGGCCCTCGGGTAGGGAGACGGATGGCCATAAAGCCTGAACAACGCGACTCATCGCCTGCCAAACACGTTCGAACAATTGCGCCAGCTTGGGAAGTTGGTCACCTGTTGACCCAGGCATTTCCTCCGCAGGGCGACCTGTGAGCACACCTAAAGACATATTTCTGTCAAACGACTTCCTCGCCGAATTCTTCTTTTCAACGGAATTTGCTCAAGCACTTACTATAAATGCCGCGATGAAGTCGCTGATTCTCCTTCAAGGAGCCAGACAGCTGGGCCCGAACACCTTTCAGCTCTTCTCCTAGCTGGGTGTGGGCATCTTGGAGCTTGTTTCTCTCCTGCTGCACCTTCATAAGCACCCTCTCGCCAGCCTTTAGCTGACGCAGTAGCTGTTGCTTGTCCGGATCTAGTCCGGCGCCCTCTGCAATATTATTGTCAGATTCACGCCGCACTTTGTTAATTAATTATCTTTTCAAAGTACGTCTTACCAGCGGGGGTCTCTGTGGCTCCCCCTGTGGCGGCCAGTGCGGCCTCAAGTTGGGCCTTGCACTCTTGGAGCTCCTGGGACAGATGGGTATTCTTCTCCGTAAGATCCTGCATCAAAATTGATCCTTAAATCAGTTATTTTAACCATTTTAAGTCTCGGGGGCTACTGGCATATATAACTTTTAAAATTACTTACACGTATGTCTTTCACATACTGCTCCGTGGCTCTGGTTAACCCATCTTGAGTGGCACGGAGGTGCGCGTTTCCCGCATCAAAGGCATTTAACGCCTCCGGGGAGAAACACGCGTCACGAAGAACTGTCCGACGACGCCTGTGATTCATGGCGCTCTCCACCTCAGACCGGGTGGCGGACAGCCTGTCGGCATCCTCCGCCGAAGGAGCGTCCGACTCATGCCTTGTATTCGCCTCCCCTTCCGGGCCATGCGTTGGAGCATGGCTGGCGGAGGCTTGATTGGCAACCTCTCCGGACACTGTCCGGCGAGCGCTCTTTTCTGGAAAAGTTATGAGCATGAATATACCTCCTGGGAATCCTTCCCTTAAAAAATAGCGGTGCTCCGTACCGTTGCGGCGACGTTTCAGTTCGCGTCGCACTCCTCTTCCGCCTGCTGGGCCGGACTGACCCTTGCTGGCCGGTCGCCGCGGGCTCGACTTCCTGCCGTAAAGGCGCTTCCTGTCGAACACCATTGGTGCACGGTGGTCGGAACTAAGCATTAAAGAAGTAACGGCGCCAGGACTTCGGTCATACTCACCGGGGAAGCCGGACACAGACCGGGGTAGTCAGCCATAATGGCGACTAAAGCATTATCTATGCTGAGCTGGTGGTACACCCCGTCGATCAATTCCACCACTAAGTCCGGATCCTCTTCGGAGGCCGGATCAAGGGACCTTTCTGGGTCTTCGGATTGTGGGGCTGGGCTTTTTATGCCCTCCACATCCCGACGCAGTTCCTGTGTCAAAATCATACAATAAGACAATTGCCTTTAAAGGCACGGTTCAGATATGCATGCGACCGCTTACCCAGCTCCAAGGGTTGTTCATGGAAAATCCGTTCAGAGGATTCGTGCGGAGGAAGTCCTCCTTCTCCCCCTTGTACAAGCCGGACAGGATCTTCGCCAGATCGTCGGCCGAGCCAGGTCCCTTGCGGCCGTGACGGGTGGCGTCGTCGTCTCCGTTGAAGTCCCACATGGGGTGGCCCCTATATTGGAGCGGCTGCACCCCACGCATAATGCATGTGTCCATGACTCCGATCATGGTTAATCCGGAATGGGCTAGCAGCCGTATCCGGCCCATCAAGTAATGGACGCTACTATCATCTTCTCGTCGAGGGCTCCGTGGGCGCCAACTTAGGCGTTTCTTCAGGGGAGCGTTGCTGAACTCCGGAAGGCCGATCCGGACTGGATCCGGCAGCAGAGCGTCCTCCATATAAAACCACTCCGAAGGCCAATCTTCGGACATCTTCTTCGGGGTCCCGGACAGGTATCCGGTCCCGGCGATGCGCCATATTTCGGCTCCGCCCACTTGATATATCGACCCCTCGTGAGAGCGGGGTACGAGGCAAAACAGCCTCTTCCACAGCGCAAAATGGGGCTCAATGCCCAAGAATAGCTCACACAGAGCTACGAAGCCCGCGATGTGCAAAATGGAGGCAGGTGTAAGGTGATGAAGCTGGAGTCCGTAGAACTCCAGGAGCCCTCGGAGAAACGGATGTATAGGAAATCCGAGACCCCTTATTAAGTAGGAGACGAAGCACACCCGCTCTCCTTTGGAGGGATTGGGGGCGCTCTCCGCCTGCTTCCCACCTTTGTAGGTGGCCAGCCCGGCTCGAACCGGAACCATGAAGGCCGGGGGAAGATATCCCTCTGCTTGGAGCGTCACTAACTCGCTGTGCGGGACTGAGCATCTCCTCCAATCTCCTGGCTTAGGGCTGGGAGCGCGAGAAGAGGAGCCGTGTCGACTGTCCATGTTAGAATGGGTTTGGTGTCAGATGCGCCTCGATGAGTGCTTGCGGAAGGAGGATGATGTGATTTGGATCTGGATCCTCGCCTCTCTTATAGGCAGCTTATTTGCGCAGCTAGGGGGTAAAACATAAAAATACCCTGGCTTTTCGCATTCGTGCGACGCGTGGAAGAAGACCATTATTGGATGCGGAAGCCAAGGAGCGCAGCATTTATGAAGCAACCGGACACTATCCGGCAAACACATGGAGCATGAAGAAGAACCCGCCTTGCAAACACCAAAGACAACATACGCGCCGGATTCGTCGTTATTGAAGCCTGGTTCGGGGGCTACTGAGGGAGTCCCGGACTAGGGGGTGTCCGGATAGCCGAACTACCATCATCGGCCGGACTCCAAGACTATGAAGATACAAGATTGAAGACTTCGTCCCGTGTCCAGATGGGACTTTCCTTGGCGTGGAAGGCAAGCTTGGCGATACGCATATGTAGATCTCCTACCAATGTAACCGACTCTGTGTAACCCTAGCCCTCTCCGGTGTCTATATAAACCGGATGGCTTTAGTCCATAGGACAAACAACAATCATACCATAGGCTAGCTTCTAGGGTTTAGCCTCCTTGATCTCGTGGTAGATCTACTCTTGTAACCCACATCATCAATATTAATCAAGCAGGACGTAGGGTTTTACCTCCATCAAGAGGGCCCGAACCTGGGTAAAAACATCGTGTCCCTCGTCTCCTGTTACCATCCGCCTAGACGCACAGTTCGGGACCCCCTACCCGAGATCCGCCGGTTTTGACACCGACAGGTATCAAGACTAGCAGAGCTTAATGGGAAAGGAAGGGGTAAAGTGGTGAGGTTGCAGCAGCGTCTAAGCAAGTATGGTGGCTAACATACGCAAATAAGAGCGAGAAGAGAAGCAAAGGAACGGTCGTGAAGCTAGCAATGATCAAGAGGTGATCCTGAACTCCTACTTACGTCAATCATAACCCAAAACCGTGTTCACTTCCCGGACTCCGCCGAAAAGAGACCATCATGGCTACACACGCGATTGATGTGTTTTAATTCGGATCTAGTGTCAAGTTATCTACAACCGGATATTAACAAATTCCCATCTACCACATAACCGCGGGCACGGCTCTTGAAAGTTTATACCCTGCAGGGGTGTCCCAACTTAGTCCATGATAAGCTCTCGCGATCAACGAAGGATATTCCTTCTCCCAGGAAGACCCGATCAGTCTTGGAATCCCGGTTTACAAGACATTTTGACAATGGTAAAACAAGACCAGCAAAGCCGCCCGATGCGCCGACAAATCCCAATAGGAGCTGCACATATCTCGTTCTCAAGGCACACCGGATGAACACTACGTACAACTAAAACCATCCCTCAAGTTTCCCCGAGGTGGCACTGCAAGTGGCTCTAGTTTGGACCAACACTCGGAGGATCACTGGCCCGGGGGGTAAATAAAGATGACCCTCGGGCTCCGGAAACCCAAGGGAAAAAGGGCTAGGTGAGGCAAATGGTAAAACCAAGGTTGGGCCTTGCTGGAGGAGTTTTATTCAAAGCGAACTGTCAAGGGGGTCCCATAAATCACCCAACCGCGTTAGGAACTCAAAATCCGGGAACATAACACCGGTATGACGGAAACTAGGGCGGCAAGAGTGGAACAAAACACCAGGCATAAGGCCGAGTCTTCCACCCTTTACCAAGTATATAGATGCATTAATTAAATAAGAGATATTGTGATATTCCAACATAAACCTGTCCACCATGGAGCAATCTTCAACTTCACCTGCAACTAACAATGCTATAAGAGGGGCTGAGCAAAGCGGTAACATAGCCAAGCAACGGTTTGCTAGGAAGGGTGAAAAGGTTAGAGGCTGACATGGCAAATTTGGGAGGCTTAAAGAGCAAGTGATAGGTAGCGCAGCATAGCGATAGAACGAAGCAACTAGCATGGCAATGATAGTAATGAGATCCAAGGTGACGGTCATCTTGCCTGAAATCCCGCAAGGAAGAAGAACGAGTCCATGAAGAAGACGAACGGGAGAAGTCGAACGAATCCTTACAATCGCAACATTACCAGAACTAAGAAGCAACACCGGAAAGAAACAAACAACATGGTAAACACACAAGCATAATCATGGCATAATGCACAATCAAGTATGATGCATGTCCGGTTTAATGAGGCATGGCGAAGCAAATTGCAACAAACAATACTACGAATTAAGTGGAGCTCAATATGCAACTCGTTGCATATTGATGAAACACCACAATCGGATTATTTAGTTCACTCTCGGTTAAGTACCCAACAATATTAAATGTTGTTAAACATGGCAAGAGGTGAGGAATAAGTAAACTAACTATTTAGGCAAATTTAAATGAGGCCGGAACAACAAACAACAATTCCAGAAAATCCCCATATGCATATTTCGCATTTGGTACTGTTCTGCCCTAAAACATATTTTATTGTTGTTAAACAGGAAAATAAAGTGCACCATGTTAAACTAGGCATTTTTCCACCCCATTTACATATAAAGAACATTTAATTCCGAGCTACGGTTATTTAGTTATGAAATAAAACATTTTAGCATGGCATTAGAGCAAATTTAAACAAACATCATTTTAAACATTTTTAACATGTATGGAAGTGGCATATTATGAAACTAGATGAAATTCTAAGCATTTAACATATATAAAATATTTTAATATGATGCACGGTTCATGAGTTATTATATGCATGAAGTTCAAGGGTTTTTCTGTAAATCTGTAAACTCTGGATAAATGCGAAAATCACAGCAGCAGGAAAAAAACACTGCGGGCCGAATCTGACTGGCCCGATAGCAGCATGGGCGCTGGAGGCTCACCATGGGCCATGGCCCGTTCGGTGGATAGGGGAGGCAGGGCGCGAAGTGGGGGGCTGGAGACGCGCTGGGCCTTGGCGATGCTGGGCTGGCGTGGTCAACGCGGGCAGGACCCGGTCGAGCAAGGCACTCGCTGCTGGAACTCGATGCAGGGAAACAGAGGATGCAGCAGCAGGTTCACGGCGATGCAGAAGACGGTGTCGGGGAGGTTCTGGCGATGGGGTCGGCGGGAACCAGTGAGTAGGCGCCGGAGGTGGCCGGATCTGGTGGCAATTCGGGCCAAAACAAGGCATGGCGGCGCCGGCGCACTGTGGAAGAGGGCCGGCAGCAGGGATGTACTCCTGTGAATCATGTACAGGTTGCGAGAGAGTTTCAGAGAGGAGAGGTACAGAGAAGAAACGGGAAAAAAGGAGGGAAGAACGGGTGTGGCTTGGCTGACCGGAGCTTCGCCAGAGGCGTGCCGGCACGGCAGCGCTGTCGGAGGAGATGCAGACAACGGGGAGGGTTCGGCGTCTTGAGCTCCTGGTGGCCGACAGGTTGTTGGTACCTGTCCATGGCGGGGAGAGAGATAGGGACATGAGAGAGAGGCGGATCAAGAACAGGTAACAGAGGAGAGAGGGAAAAAGGGAGGCGCTAGGACCTGCTGGTCACCGGCGATGGAGGAGCTCCAGCTAGGCAGCAACATCGGGGAAGAGGAGGTCTTGAGCGCGGGAGCAGAGACAGGGGCTCGGTCTTGCTGCTGGGCTGGTGGGTTCCGGCAGAGCTGCGGGAGAGTCGGCGGTGCGATGGATGACGGAGTCGAGCAGGAGCACGGGCTTGAGGATGCGCGCCTCCATGGGTGCTTGCGCAGCTGCGGGAACTAGGAGGCGTCGGGGTGCGCTGCTCGGGAAGGAGCACGGGTGACGGGAGAGAGTCTCGATCCCGACGAGATCGAGCAGGGATGTGGCTGGAATCGAGGAGAGGTGGGGATCGATGGATTTGGAAGTTTCGGTGATGGCTGGTTGGAGCGAAGGGGATCTGGGAGGATCCCGAGGGGGGATTTGGTGGGGAGTGCGGCGGCGGGTGAAGGGACAAAGTCCCTAGATTTTAGGGTTAGGACAATTTATATAGTAGGTGGTAGGTACGAGTGGCATTTGGATCATCAGATCGCGATCGGATGATCGAGAATAAAAGGTTAGGGGAGTCCAATGGAGAAACGAAGATATTTTACGAATGCTTGGGGGTGATCTGAATCCAACGGTCATGACCTTGCGTTTCGGGTTCGGGACAATTTTCGGACACACACGAGAGGGGTCTATGCACTGTGGAGAAAGATTAAGTGGCCAGACAAGAGGGACTCGAAAAACCCGATTGGTCTCGAAACGGTCAACGAAGGCAAGGGATTTGATGAGCTCAGAAAAGAGAGAGAAGAGAGCGGTCCGGTTGATCTGAGAGAAGGTCAACCGAGACACGGAAGAAGCGGCAACTACGAGCGGATGCAAGTTTTAAAAAATAAATGTGGACGCAATGCTCATGATGCTATGAGATGAAATGCAAGACATGAACAAAAAGCAAAACGAAAGACGAAAACCCAACCATGGAGGAAAAAACATATCGCATCTCCGGAAAAGGCAAGAGTTGGAGTTACGAATATGAAAAGTTGTATCCGGGGTGTTACACATGGGGAGTGGCGCACACGCTAGGAGGAAAGGGGGGGCGTTACGGAGGCGGCCTTTGTTGGCGGTGAGCTTGCCGGCCGCAGCGGTGGTAGGGCAGGAGGCGTCGGTCGCGAGGAGGGCGAGAACGTGGGGAGGAGGCAAGATGGCGCGACGGGGGCCTGGGCTCACCTACGGTCGTCGGATCAAGGCAGCGGCCTCGCTAGCGCACTGGTGCATGGAGGCTGGCGACGGATTGGGAGCTCGAGGGAGATATGGCGATAGAGAGAGAGAGAGAGAGAGAGGGGGGGATCGGGCTAGGTTAAAAGGGCATGGGAGCCGACTAGTCCTTGGTTGAAATTGGGTCGGCCTGTTAGAAAAGAAATACTTTTCCTTTCTATTTAGAGCGAGAAAAGAAAAGAACAAAGTGAAGTATTCAAAGATGAGAACTTGGTGGAATAATTTATATGAGCTCTATGATTTATGCATATGCCCATAAATTGATACCATCATTTTTGGACAAGTTGAATTCAAATTCATTTGAATTAAATTCAAATGGATTTGAACTAGAGGTAGGAACTAGGAATATCGAGAAATGCTGAAACTTATGGTGGAGCTCTGAAATGCAATGAAAGAATTTTGGGTAAAGTTTGGAGGCCAAACTTTGAAGTAGAAAAGGCACAGGAATAAATGCAAGTGTTTTGTGGTTAATTCAAAATTAATGAAATATTTAATAGTAGCTCCCTAAAATATTGGGAGGATATGTTATAAAGAGAAATCGCCATGTTAATTCCATCAATTTAAATAGATCAAAGGATCTATGCAGTTTATTTATTTGAGTATGAAAATTGGTTGCAAATTTTAATGGCATGATGACATGGTGCAATGCAAAAATAAAATAAAATAAACAATATAATAGCAATCTTGAAAAGAATCAGTCTCGGTCTGGCTGCAATTTACAGCCTCCGACAACTAATGTAAAAGAAACGGATCAGGCACTCTCTTAGCCCATTTTGAACCACATTTTTTGTTTTCTGTTCAATTTGTGAAAATGCCCAATTTTCTATAAATTAAAATGGAATAGTTGTTTCATAACACAAGTATTTTTCATACATTCTAAAAAAGTTATTTTCAAACGTTTTCTCCGTAACGAAGCATGGACTTTGAGATAAAGAGATAGTATCTCCAATTTATTGGTTGAATAATCTAAATGTTTTAAGAAATTAATTGCATATTAGTATAATTATTGTAAGTATTAAATTCTCAGTGGTTTGATTTGAAGGCGCTATTTTATCGTCCCGTTGCAACGCACAGGCCCTTTTGCTAGTTATATATAAAAACTGGGAGAAAATTGGCATGAAAATCAAGAAAAATATTCACCTACATGTAAAAACTTAATTCTGCAATGGTATATGCAAATAAATTGACATGGTTTAAAACAAAAAATATGTACACATGAATAAAATACCTACACAGAACATACAATGACTTGATACAATATGCAGAGTTAAAAAGTTGCCATGGTGAGACATTAGTGCACGAAAAATATTTGCCATGTTGGCTAACAAAATTGTGAGGTGAACGTTTCCCATGTATTTTACCGTGGTCTAATTATAAAATTTGCCATGTTTGGAAAATTGACATGGTCTAACTACGAAACATGTTTGTAATGTTTAGATTGCAAAAATATAAGATTATTTGACATGGTTTATAAACGCAGCCACGATAACCGTCGGCTCCCTCGGGCCCGTCACGTTGTTGAGAGCGCCCAGCCCCAAGCCACTATGACTCAACCCTCGCTCCCGGGTAATGGCACGCCCGCGAGGCTCTGGTCTGCTACGGCCGCGCAAATCACACCGCAGCCAGTTTCTGGGCCTCACACAACGTGCCGTGTGGGCGGAAAAAAATTATATGAGACCAGGTCTCATATAAATTAGGTGAGACCCGCCTTGGTGAATGACATGTGGCATTCACAAATCACAAAGCATCTAATCTCCCCCCCCCCCTGATTTCAGGTAGGGGGTGGGTGGATGCTTTGTGATTTGTGAATGTCATGTGCCATACATCAGGATGGGTCTCACCTGCTAATCCGTGAGACCTGGTCTCATATAATTTTTTTCCCGTGTGGGCAGGCCTAATACCGCCGTCACCACCACGTGGGGGATCTGGTCCTGATTTGTGGGCTGGCCGCCACAACTCGCCTGAGTATTGGTCAGGATCAAGCTAATTGTGGATCGCCGGAGAAAGAAGCTGAGGGAAAGAATGAAATGCCCGACCACTTCGATGAGGTGAGGGAGAGAGGAAGTGATAGGTTGCGGCGTTCGCTCGGTCGGTCTCTGGAACAAATGACACCTTGTGATGACATGGCAACTGCATGTGTCCCAAGATTAGTGCTCTCAGTCCAACGGCAACTAATGCGTTAGCGTGTGACGATGAAAAATTTGGCATGAGATTTTATTATTTTTTCCAAAAAAGGTGCATGCCCCTGGTTGGCATGGCCCCGCCCATATAGGGCCGATTCTCACATCGCGTGATGCTCAAGTGCGATTCCAAAATAGTCCAATGCCAAAATAAATAAAACCAAGACCAGTTTTCCTGGCTGCTGTGCAGAGCCCTCCAATTTTGGGCTGCAAGGTGACAACATGATTTCAACGGTTTTGGCACTTTACTGGATTTCAGATGGTTTTTCCTTTATCCTGGTTTTTCTTTGAACCGAACGCAAGAAGCAGTGGCCCAAAAAGTGCGTGACCTAGCCATTGTCACTGGTTTTGACCGAGTTTTTTATATGAACGTCTAATCTTAACGTGCAGGGGTCACAAACAGATTAAACTAGTTTTAACTTCCCAAAATAATAAAAAATGCTCGCTATTTTTAAAAGATCTTCCCCAAAGTAGAAAATGGTAAAAATTAAAAATACTTTTATCTATTTTTAAAAATGGTTCTGATTTTGTAAATTTTCCCCAAATTTAAAGAAGGTATGGGAATATTTTAACTAATGTTCATGATATTTATAAAATTGTTACTAAATTATAGAAGTGTTCAGAAAATTTTAAAGGTTGTTAAAAAATTTAGGAGATGTTCAATTTTTCAGTAATAGAAAACTTAAATAAAATGCAAAAAATAAGAATTTTAACACCCACAGAAAACCCGGGAAGAAAAAGAAAAAAGAAAAATAAACAGAAAATACAAAAGAGAAAAGAAAAGGCAAAAAAGTACCAACCGTAACTGTGGTGGGCCAAACTTAAAGCCACGAGAAGGGTACAAGGTTGCTCTTGTTCACAAAGAGTGGTGGGTCGATCTATTATATGCATTTTTATTGACAAACGTGCACTTGGGACAGCCCACTATCTACCGCTCGTGTGGCTAAAAAATTTGGTGCTATGAACAGAACCCGCAATCAGGGATTTTAAAGACTAAAAAAGTCCATGTGTTTGATCAAATAAGTTCATGCATTTCAAAAATAGTTTGAAAACTTTGAAAAATGTTCATTAATTTCATGCATTTGAAAAAGTATTCTTGAAATTGAAAATTTTCATGCATTTGAAAAAAACAAAAAAAAAGGTGACAAAAGAGAAAAAATCTAAAATAAAACAGAATAAAAAGGTAGAGAAAAACATAGACCAGAAAACTCGCGGTCGTACGCCAAATTTCCTGGTGCCAGCCCATGCACATGCCCTGACGTAATTCTACAGTTTTCTTTCAATGCTTCACAATAAGCGAAGAATAAGCGATTCCTATGGATTCCCTTTAATGAGCAAATGATATGTACTATATATAACGTCCAAAATCGCAGAGCAACAATGTGGTTTCAGCATCAACGGTTGCCTACTAGCACTAGGGTTATTTTTGGTTTTAGCATGGATTGTCATGGGGTAGCACATGCAGGTACGGTTTTTGTGTGTTTTTTTGGAATAGCATGGGTTGGTTTCCCATGTTGTTCTTCCTGTTTTGTTTCCATTTCTCGTTCGTGATTTCTCATATTCCTTTTTTCTATTATTTTTATTTTCTCCCTTTATATTTTTTTTACTTTTTTCTTTTCCATTAAGTTACAAGTTACATATATTAAAACTTTAATAATTACATGACCATCTCTTAAAGTAGGGGTGGATTTTTTTTGTCAAGTAAGTCAACTTAAAATTTTTAGAATTAGTGAACACTTCTTTTTAAATCAAATTAACATTTTTACATGAGTGAACAATTTTTAAAACTACATTAATATTAAAAGTAATATTAAAAGATAGGAAAAAGAACAAACAAAACCGGTCCAAAAAAACCAATTCAAAAAAACAAAGAAAAAAATGCAGGGGAAGCTTCTAGAATTGCTCTCTCCCTTTCCACCTTAGATTGGCCGGCCCAGATCGGAGCACCTTCAGCTCCAGTTATGGAAATGAACCTTGGAATTCCCTATTTGCTTGCGTCGAAATGTCGACACAACGGATCCAAAGGTGACCTGGGCCGGCCGATTAACGTGTTGCAGCGTTTTCTGGTTTTGGGACCCTTCTAGAGTTTTCCATTTGTTTTTTTTCTGGTTTTGGAACCTTCTAGAAGGTTCCTTACACCGACTATTTTTCTTTTACCAATTTTTATGTTTCTTTTTTGGTTTTTGATGTTTTTCCTTTTTTCTTATTTTTCTGTTTTTTCTTCTTTCTTTCTTTTTCCTTTTCTCGTTCCTTTTTTGCTTTTCAAGTATATATATATTTTTAAAAAAAATCGAAGGTTGTTCGGAAACTTAAGAAATGTCCGTACTTCTAAACATGTTTATTATTTAAAAGTTGTCATATTTTCAAAAAAAACATAAATTTAAATAATGTTCGCATTTTCAAAAAATTGTTCGGAATGTTTTGTTCAAAATTGTCTGTACTTTTCAAATAATGACTGGATTTCAAAAAGTATTCCTGTTTTCAAAATTTGTTCACAAATTTCAAAAAATGTTCTTGTTCATTTTTGTTCATGTTTTCAATAATTATTCATGTTTCAAATTTGTTTAAGATTTTTACAAATTTGGGCTAAAAATTAAAAATATGTTCATGATTTGAAAAAATGTTCCCGTTTTGAATTTTTTGTCACAAATTCAAAAAATGTTCATGTTTATGAAAAATGTTTGGAAATTTAAAAATGTGTTCGCTATTTCAGAGAATTGTTCCTAAGTTAAGAAAATAACTCAAATTTTGGAATATTTTTCAGGATTCTTTTTAAAACAGTGTTAGCTCCCGGTACAGCCAACCAAACAAGCACAAAGTTTGGGCTTGGCCCATCTAATGGGAGCATTGGCTACCGCTGTTAGTTTTTTATTTTTGCGATGCATATCTGCCACCAGATCTCTTTGGTTGTTGTGGTAGCAGCAAGCGCGCGTGAGCAGGCAGTCGCGGGTTCAAATCCCAGGTACCATGTAACATTATGCGATTTTTCACCAACGCATTCGCAGCGCACCGTAATTGGTAATCCAGTCGAGCGCACCTTCTGCGATGGAGCATCTATTTGCCACAGAATGTGGCACATAGAAGCTCACATGCACTTTAACCGTCGTAGAAGGCTCCACGTAGGATTCGGTGCTAGGTATCGCTCCTACTACCTTTGTCCGGGTTTATTGGTTCCCTTCATATTTTGTGTCCAATTTTGACCATATATTTGTGTTGAGTTCTATGTAGGATGCGTCGACTGCAAATTAAAATTTTCTACGCGCAGAACAACCAAGAACATGCTACGGGAGATGAATCACAGATCGTTACCACTAGACGCGCAGTGCCGTGCAGCGGAAGTAGAGTTGAGGCAGAGCGTTCCTGGAGTCGTCTCCTCCTTGCCGATCTCCCACGTAGCCAATCGGATCCCGCGAACAGGTTCACCGGAGTGGCGCAAGTGCATCGCCTCTAACGGTATCCGCGCGTGCAGGAGGAACACCGTACAGCGAACTGCTAGGTCCGATCACACAGTCGGTGGCGAGTGGAGGTGGCTAGTTACAACACATGCAAATCCCTAGTGACAACGCCGAAGCAATCAATCCTCATGAGTGTGCCGTACCTCCACTTTATATAGGCGTCCATCACGGGCTCAACACTTGGGCCTCGCACGGACCCTAAAGCCCAAAGTCTACTCGGTTGTGTTCCAAGTCCAGTTCGGATCACATCCGACCAGTGTCCTACGAATCGACCTCGTAGGTTCCTTCCCTTAAGCGCGCGACCCCTTAGGTTTAAGTCGGCATGATCACAGTTCGGATCACCTCCGACCTGCACGGTTGGTAGCGGCCTCTAGCAAGGCGTGCCGACCACCAAGCAGACTATGAAGCTGGTTAGACGAACCTGTACAACATGTCACACTTCTGTTTCCTTTGCCTCACGATATATGTTGTCGGGCTCAAGGCGAGACTGTCATCCTTGTGCTAGCTCGACCTCTTTCCCGTTCCAGTGATACCGACCACTATTCGGATTATCTCATAATCCTTGTCGCATGGCCATCCTTATCCTGGTCGGATCATACGAGGGGCCCAGAGTATATCTCTCCTGATCGGAGGGGCGAATCCCATCTTGCTCGACCATGTCTCGCAGCATGGGACTGGACAAACTCGAAACCTACCTTTGTAACTACTCAGTCACGGAGTAGCGTTTGGTCGGTCCAAAGCAAGTATGTCACCATCCCGAGTACATGTGTCAGCTCAGGTCTTAGGACGTAGAACGTATGTTGTACTAGAGACTCACAGATGACATATCGCTGCGTCTCATAGTTGGGTCTGTCCGATTCAGACCTTATCTCGACTTGGATTCGACTGCGTCGAATCCGACCAGATCCTTCCGAGTCCATATTATCCGATTAGCATCCAATGCTCCATGGCTAGTGAGACCGAGCCGTCCACCGTGTCATATGCTAGTCTAGTCTGACGTGTGCCCGCACGTCACTTGCGACTAGGGATAATTTAGGATGTATCATACAACACAAGATCTCACAAACAAGTCATGTACTTGCCAACAAGTATCATTGATTACATCCTAGGACTATCTTTATTCATAAACACACAGGAAATGTCATCATACATGATTGCCTCTAGGGCATATCTCCAACAATTTGACTAACAAATTATAAGTTGTATGTCATAAAACTTATATTGTTGGATTCATATTTGAAAAAGGTTTCTGATGACACTATTGTTAGTGTACATAACTTATTTTCTGATAGTTAAATCAAAGGTCAAAGTTTGACCCAAGCTACAAGGAGGACTAATAAACCAGAGCGGAGGTAGTAGCAAGTAGGGTGACGCCTTCGCTACCTGGGGCTGGATCATAGAGAATATTCAGGGTTTGCGACAGAAAAGCTCACACCTTTTTTTTATTATGTCCTGGTTAAATTTAAACTGAGAGAAAATTATGAATTAAAATATCATTCATGGATTCAAAAACTACTTCTCCTGAATTAAAAAAATGCATGCATTTAAAACATATTCAGGAATATATAAAATGTTTATGAATTAAAAAATATTAATAAACTCAAAAACTCTTCTTTTTTCATTTGGTCAGTTTAATTTTAAGTTGAAAAAATTGATGAAATAAAAATTTTCATGAATTAAAAAATCATTGTATGTGAAGTATAAGTAATTTGTCAATTATAAAAATGTTTTTGAACCATGAAAAATTGTTCAACAAAACAAAAAATTCCACATACAAAAAAAGTTGCCAGTTTAGAAAATGATCATGAATTCAAAAAATGTGCGAGAATTAAAATATACATGTGTTCAAAATATATATTCATGAACTAATATAATTTCATGAGTTCTAGAAAAATCTTTGTGAATTCAAAAATAAGTTTGCTATTTTTCGTGAATTGGAAAAATATTAATGAATTCAAAAATGTTCGAAATTAGAAAATGCTCACGAAGTTGGGAATTCTTCACGAGTTTAATTTTTTTTCGTGAGTTAAATGTTCACAATTTTTGCAATAGTTTATGAAACACAAAAATGTTCACGTAATTTTAATAGTGTTCACGAATTTGAAAATATTCACAAATTGGAAAAAATATTCATGAAACTGAGAATCGTTCACGGACTTATAAAATGTTCATGAGTTTAAAAAACCCTTCGGTAATTAGAAGTTTTCACAAACCGGCCCCGACCCATTTCCAAGAATGTTCGCGAAAACCAGTAATGGGTCACTCCACATGAAGCATCCAATGGGCAATCGTTACGGTTTGCGGTTGCTATAAGCGATCTATAGAAGTTGGCGAAAATCACTTGGAAAAATGAGGGATGAACCTACAATCAAAGGTTCATCCCTTTATTATTTGGTAAGGATAAAGAAATAGAAATAGTAGCTTTCCATTTTTTTGTTTGCATGATGTGTTGGGCCATGGCTAATAATATTCATTTATGATTAGCATTATAATTTTTTCCAAATAAATATACCCGTTAATTTTAGTATCAATATAACACCGCGCATCTGAATGTAATCTGATGGTGAAAAGACAAGGAGTCTGGGCACCTAGGTGTCTCAAATGTATATATTTTGCGGGGGACTATCTATATAAGGGTATAGATTAGCGTACAAAACATATATCTTTCATGGTCTAAAACCAAACTGTGAACCGATGATCCAACTGATAAATATTCGGCCGTTTATTTATACCATGATGATGAGTTTTTTCCCCTCATCAAAAATTAAATATAGATGATGATGAGTTTTTTTTACCCGTACTATAATGATGACGAAGGCATGCTGGACGGCAGGCCGGCAGGCCTGTTGGGTCCTATACATATTATGATGGAGATCAACATTAATTAAATTCGGCCGTGGCCATGTGGCTCTGCTTGGACGTAGACCGCCAAGACGATCTGACTCCTCGCAAAAAAACCTGCTCCCACGCGGGTCGCGAGGAGATCAAACAAGTCTCTGCACCGGAGCAGGAACCGAGAGAGAGAGAGAGAGAGAGTCCACTGCCCGTCTTCCCCTGAGCTCCTTCGCCGGCGAACGCCCAAAGCCCCGCATGGAGATCCTCCAACAAGGTGAGAGTTCTCGCTCCTCTCCCCGCAGGCAGCAAACCGGTGGTTTCATTTTGTCGGTGGATCCCTTCCCTTGGTTCCGGGGCTTCTTGGTTTTGATCCGCTTAGCGCGTCCATCCTTGCCTTCTTTCGATTCTCGATTCCCAGGAATGGAACAGACAGCAGAATACGCGGATCCCTGCCTCTGCCCCTTGCTCAATGGACGCCGCCCCATCGCCGTCTCCCGATTTCAGCGCCACCCCGTCGCCGTCTTCCCTATTTCACCGCCGCCGGCTTCCGATTTCGCTGCCGCCCGTGCACCAACAGCACGGTCGCCGTGGCCAATATGCACTGATTCAGCTGTGCCAGCCGCTCACGCTCCAGGAGGCTGTGTTCGTCGCCGCTGGCATCTGGATGCGGTGGCCTGCTCTTGCTCCGTCTCTGCTCTTGGGGTTCCCTCGGCATCGTGCTCCGGTTTGCTGTGTGCGGCGACGGCGATGGCATGAGCGAATTGACAATTTGGCAGTGTTTCGGTGAAGTTCTTCCTAGTGTTTTCTCGTGTCAGTACCTGGCTACCTGCAAATGCAATTTACTGTCCATCGAAACATCCTTTTACAAGGAATGGAAATACACATCCTTTTACACTTGCTTGTCTCGCAAACGGGGCCTTATTTGTTTGTATTGATTGCTCATATGCTTGTGGTGCAAAGTAGTACATTTACAGAGTGATGCAGAGAATTTCTATGACAATTCTACTAACTGCACTTATAATGATATAAGTGCCTCATGAAAATCGGAAGCAAGGTTTGATGTTGGAAACGAGGAATAGCCTGTTCGGATAGTAGCTGTGTCATGTTATGGTTTGCCCTGACTTCACAAAAAAAAAAAAAGTTTGCCCTGCATACCTCCCTTGGTTTGCCCAGGACTCAAACCTGAAACTAGTCGGATGGAGTAGATAATTCTTCCTTGTGTGCCAGCTCTACTACTTGATTGTGTGCCAGCATTCAGCTATGAGTCATAGCTGATTCTCAATTTGATGCACTTGTTCCAGGTGCTAAGGCCATAGTACCTCACTCTACACTGTTGGAAAGAAGCTGAGCTTAGTCAGTCTGAATGGAACAATCTAAGCTCTAGTGTAAATATTTTGCTTATGCAGTTATGCTCATTTCTGGTGGTACCCAGTTTCTATATCCACTTTAGGCAACACAGCAGCTTTGTCCTTTAAAATTATCTGTGGTGGGTGGGGGTATAAACGGAGTCTATATTCCCTACTGTCTGTTTCGCCGACAGCTTCTGGAGTGGATATGGTTTAGTACAATTACTATCCAGCACTATCCTTGTCCGGTTCAGCTCCCTACATATGCACATTTTGTTTTCATTTAAGCATGTAGACATTAGCCCCTTTATGGTTTGTACGATTACTCGTACAAATTCCTAATGGAAAATGTCCCAAAGCATATGGATTCTTACTGCTAGGGTGATCCTAAGAATCCGAAGGATTGAAACTTCCACGAGGAAACTTCGAATTGGAAGTAAGAAGTACCATTGGGCTGTGGATGAGCTCTCAGCTCAGTGGTCAGAGTGCAGTGCTGCCTCCTAGCCGGCGCGGGTTTGAACCTCGGTTCTTACACGGGTCTCACATCTCCTTCTTTATTAAAAATCAGTAGGGGCTTCTCCCCCTACTGGTCTAGTTTTTTTTTCATTGGGCTTTGGGTGTTTGTGCTTCCATAAAATGTCTGTTAAAGTCTTGTGTGGTTGTATTAGCTTGACGCGGCGATGAGATAAATAGAAGCATAAAAAAGGGGCAGCCCAGTGCACGTAGCTCCCGCTTCCGCAACGTCCGGGGAGGGTCCGACCACTTTGGGTCTATAGTACGCAGCCTTTCCCTCGGTTCTTACACGGGTCTCACATCTCCTTCTTTATTAAAAATTAGTAGGGGCTTCTCCCCCTACTGGTCTAGTTTCTTTTTCATTGGGCTTTGGGTGTTTGTGCTTCCGTAAAATGTCTGTTAAAGTCTTGTGTGGTTGTATTGGCTTGACACGACGATGAGATAAATAGAAGCATAAAAAAAGGGCTGCCCGGTGCATGTAGCTCCTGCTTCCGCAGGGTCCTAGGAAGGGTCTGACCACTTTGGGTCTATAGTACGCAGCCTTTCCCTACATTTCTGCAAGAGGCTGTTTCCAGGACTTGAATCCGCGACCTCATGGTCACAAGGCAACAACTTTATAGCTGCGCCAAGGCTCCCCTTCTATAAATAGAAGCATCCATTATCAAAATATTAATACTAGAAATAAATAATAGTATAAAGTGTCCATTCTTTATTTGCTCATTTTCTAGAGAACTTTCATCAATAAAAATATCACAATTGCAAGGTATTTCATTTCCCACCTGGTGCCTTCTTTTATGTTGTTTCATACCAATCAACTGACAGTTCAATCCACCTACCTATAATCACTGGGTTGGTGATGTAATTACTGCACATGGTGGAAGTTCTTTGAGGAATATCTTGACCTGCTTTCATTAGTGTAGAAATTTTCTGGCATATCTTGCTATGCATTTGTTAGTATGGCATAAAATAATTTGAGTATCGGCTCATTACGTTTTTGAGTTATGTGTTCATTGTGTTCTCCTGCTTTATGTGTGCTTCCATGCTTATGAAAACGGAGTTAAAAAAATGCCTCGCTAACCAAACTTAATCACAGAAACATTATTATGTGAAGCAGTTTAGAGTATGAACCCAGAACCCAACTTGTGTTCAGAAAATGATCATACAAATGTTCTTGGTGTTTTGTTGTTCTCATGCTATTTATTTTTGAATAATCATTAGCTTAAGTTCATATCCCTGATGAATTAATATGGGTATCTATATCTTCAGGCACTATGTTGATGTTCCCGGGGATGGATCTTACGAAAATGGATCCTCCAACTCTTACCCTCCTTGGAGCAGCTTGTTGTGTAATGTTGTCTATGCATTTCACAGTACAGCTGGTATCACAGCATCTTTTCTATTGGAAAAATCCCAAAGAGCAGAAGGCTATACTCATTATAGTGCTGATGCCTCCGTTATATGCTATAACTTCCTTTGCTGGTCTTCTGGATATTAAGGGAAGCAAAACGTTTTTTACATGTTTGGAGTCTGTTAAAGAATGCTATGAAGCACTGGTGAGTCCTCTTAGGTCGACGGCATTTTTTTCACCTGAAGTTTGTGATTTTCACTCACTTTTCCTTCTATTTTTTATTTCAATTCTGCAGGTTATTGCTAAGCTTCTGGCATTGATGTACAGCTACTTAAATATATCTATCAGTAAAAACATTGTACCTGATGAAATCAAAGGGAGGGTGCTTCATCATTCTTTCCCTGTTTCTCTTTTCCTGGTATCTTTCTTACACCCTTCTATACACTTACAGAATATTTGATGAGTGTTTCTGTAATCTGCTCTTGAAATTTTGCAATGCAACCTGCACTATTAATGACAAATTAATAAGGGGTCCTAGGTGCATACCCATACTGAGCCTTACCATATCTTAATGATGTTGTATTGCTCAATAATGTTAAAAGGATTCATGGTGTTAACAGAAAGGTTTATATGTTCCATCCACAAAGTACTAATTCAGTTAGTAATATCTGTTTAATTGAAGCATGTACCTATAAGTAGTCATGCATACTTAAATTGTGATTTTAACCTCCATTTCTTCATGTGTTGTTCACTAAATTTTCCTATATGCATTTGAATGTTGTTGTCTCCTGAACCTTCCTTTGCACCATTTGTCCACAATTGCATATTTGCACCTATAACCTGCATATGTAATCTGGAAGCTATTAGCAATACTGTTGGTTGAGGCTTTACACCTTGTTCAGTAGTTTTACGTTGTGTGTACTGAAAGTAACCAATATGCTTCGCTTTGGCAGCCCCGTAATGTTCGGTTGGAGCACAAGACACTTAAGCTTCTGAAGTACTGGACCTGGCAATTTGTTGTTGTTAGGCCTGTATGCTCCATTCTGATCATTGCACTTCAGCTTCTTGGGTTGTACCCCAGCTGGGTCAGCTGGACCTTCACAATTATACTTAACTTTTCAGTCTCCATGGCATTATATGCCTTGGTCATATTCTATCACTTGTTTGCTAAGGAGCTGGCACCTCACAAGCCTCTTGCTAAGTTCTTGTGCATCAAAGGGATAGTCTTCTTCTCTTTCTGGCAGGTAAAAATCACATCCTCTCCTGGCTGGAAAGAGTTTGAATTTTCTTATAAATATCTTTGGGGTTAGTTTTCTGTGTATCTCAATGCCATTGATGTAATGTACACCAGTTTGTCTTGATGATTGCGTCTGAACATTTGGTTGAGGAAGTGATATTGGTCTAGTAATGTTGATTGATAGTTTAGACCTTATGTTCCTTCCATGTTGTTTGTGATGATTTTGCGCAAAGCTGCTTCTCTTACTCACTCTTTGGATTTTGTTTTGCATGGTATTTAATCACCTTATTTTGATATTATAGCTGATGATTATCAATCTAGGAGTTTCATCTGCAGTTTAGTTTCCCATGCCTTGCCGTAAATATTTATGAGTATAAATCAGTTAACTGGTTTACCTTTTTAACGCACAATTTCGTTGCAGTAGAGATTTTCTGTGGACTTTTCTTGTGAGTTGTGAGCGAATCCTATTGTCTATGGATGCTTCATGCAACGTTCTAACATGCAATTGTTCACTGTAGGGAATTAAAAGCAATATCCGAATACAACACCTGTTCCATTTTGTAACACAGTTACTTTCTATCAAATGAAATATGACCAAACTCCTGAATCTTGAATGCTATTGTGTTTTTGCAGGGCTGTGCGTTGGATGTTTTGGCTGGTGTAGGGGTTATTCAATCTCACCATTTCTGGCTGGACGTGGAGCACATCCAGGAGGCAATCCAGAATGTCTTGATTATCCTGGAAATGGTCATTTTCTCAGTTCTCCAGCAGTACGCGTATCACGTTGCTCCGTACAGTGGCGCTGACAAGGTAAAATTCGAGAAGAAGAATGAATGATCCACCAAGCAACATAAGCAGCTTGTTCTTGTAAGGTTTTGTGTGTATGTGCTGGGAATATGTTATAGACATGGGTACTTCCTTATGGGCGCGTGTAGAGTGAGCCGTTATACTTTGAACATTAGAAAAACGAGATGATCAGGAACATAGAGGAATGACACTGTTATCTGCGCTGTGAAACTATGTAATGCCCGAATAAGGAGAATTGGGATTTTTCCCGCTCCAAAATGGAGTCCTGAATAAATTTTGGTTTCGTGTTGAAATCATGGTGTGTCCATGTTGTTTGATGAACTTAACGCAGCACTACATAAGGTGTTTTTATTTTCAGGAGTGTGGACTTTTGGTGACCGAGCTCCAAGGAGCCTGCTACTTTAAATTTTAAAAAGTTCAGAAGGCATTTTAGAAATACATATTTGTCTTTTCTTTTGTATGCCTTGTGTGAAAGTACTTCCTTCGTTCCTAAATATAAGTATTTTTAGAGATTTCAATATGAATTACATACAAAGCAAAATAAGTGAATATACACTCTAAAATATGTCTATATAGATAGTTCAAATTAGAATCTCTAAAAAGATTTATATTTAGAAACGGAGAGAGTATGTTGTTAAGAAATTTTGCACATACGTGATATACATGTGTATGAGTGTTGATAGAATATTTTGATTTTTTTCATGCTATGGAAAATTGTATTTTGAAAACGAGCTCCCTGGTGCTCAAGGTTTTCCAGAGAGTATGTTGCGGTGTGGTTTGGATGGGTCGCATAGTATTGAGAGAATTCTTTATTTAACACTGCCTAAAACTTTTTTATTCCTTATTTGACACTGAGAAATATTTCTTCCCTATCTAAGCCTTTGAATTTTGTTCCCAATATAACACTTGCATCCATTTTTTTGTGCAAACAATGTTAAATGGCACGTGAAATGACAATTCTATCCTGTGACATCTATTCAGTCTTTTTATTTGTTCCGGTGTCTTATTTAAGGGTGGAGTCAATGGTTAGTGTAACAGAATAAGCCGATGTCTTATTCCGGTGTCATATTCCTGGAGATCACACGCATGAGTACCAAGCAGCTAGCTCCCTACTGGATGGATTTCTTAAGCTAGCTTGCACACGCACGTACATCCTCCGTTTCAAAATATAGTGTGTCCTCGATTCTCGTGTTTCAACTTTGATCATAAATTTAATCAATGAGACCGGCTGCAGCGGGAGCAAAAGTTATACCAGTGAATTCGTATTCGAAAGAAGATTTCAATTATATAATTTTTACTCCCGCCGCAATTGGTCTCGTTGGTTAAATTTATGGTCAAAATTGAATATCGGGAAGCATAGGCGTACTATATTTTGAAACGGAGGGAGTACAAAACAACACAAACGCCGGCTTGCTTGATGGTCTCGACGAAACACGCACACGGCACATGCGAACAATACGAGGACACGCCAAGTTGACCGAAAAAGGACCGTGTCGTGCCTTTGGATTTTTTATTGCTAGTACTCCCTCCGTCCCAAAATTCTTATCTTAGATTTGTCTACATATGAATGTATCTATTCACATTTTAGTGTTAGATACATTCATATCTAGATAAATTTAAGACAAGAATTTTGAGAAGAAGGGAGTATTTCAGATTGGGGTCACCATTATATATTAGCTGCCAACGCAAGCTAGCATTTTCAGTATCACACTCTAGTCCTATACGAAATCAAAGCATACACATGTATACGTCCAGGACACGGGCACAGACGAGTTGCCTTTAATTCCAACGGCGGTGTTCTTGTGCAAGGGGATTGTAAGCCGGGTGAAGCGCCTTTGACCGGACTTAGGTGCTTCTAGCGTCAGGGGTAAACGTGTCATTTCATGTGTCATTTAACACCATTAGGTCGAAAAATGGACGGAAGTGTTATATTGGGAACAAAATTTAAAGTTGGTGTTATATAGGAAAGAAATATTTCTTCGATGTAAAATAGGGAAATAAAATTTAAAATAGTGTAAAATAATATGAAACTTATCTTGTGTCTTTTCGAACAATTGTCTGGTTTAAAATTTAATTTTCATAAGAGCGAGTTGTTCTGCTTTGGGAAGGCCAAAGACGAGGAACACACTTACAGACAATTGTTCGGATGTGAATTAGGTGCTTTATCATTCAGTTACTTGGGTATACCGATCCATCACCGTAAGCTATCCAATAAAGAATGGAAGTATATTGAAGAACGAATTGAAAAAAAACTTAGCTGCTGGAAGGGCAAGCTTATGTCATATGGAGGTCGGCTAGTCCTGATTAACTCAGTACTGACTAGTATGTCGATGTTTCTACTTTCGTTCTTGGAAATTCCGAAAGGGGTTCGGAAGCGACTTGATATTTTTTAGATCTCGTTTCTTTTGACAGTCTGATGAGGTCAAGAGGAAATACCGTCTCGCGCGATGGGATATCCTTTGCCGACCTAAAGACCAAGGGGGTCTCGATATTGAGAACTTAGAAATTAAGAATAAATGTCTTATGAGCAAATGGTTATACAAGTTAGAGACAGAGCCGGAGGGTATGTGGTCCCAAATCCTGCGCAATAAGTATTTGCACTCGAAAACATTAGCCCAGGTTACCATGAGACCGACTGACTCGCCATTCTGGAAGGGACTTATGCGAACGAAGGACTTGTTCTTTCGTAGGTTCAAATTCTTGGTTGGCAATGGGATGTCAACAAGATTTTGGGAGGATACGTGGTTAGGAGAGACGCCCCTGGCCGTCCAATATCCTACCCTCTATAATATTGCGCAATGTAAGGAGGATTACGTAGGCACGGTCCTTCAAACTATTCCCTTGAACATCTAGTTCAGACGTGCGTTAGTTGGTGAGAGATGGACCGCCTGGATGCACTTGGTTCGAAGATTGATAGAAGTTCAACTCTCCGACCAGCCGGATTCGATACAATGGAAGTTAACTAAGAATGGGATGTTTACGGTGAAATCATTCTATATGGATTTGATTAATTCTAGCCCACTCTCAAGGTCGTTGCACATTTGGAAGGTTAAGGTTCCTTTGCGTATTAAAATCTTGATGTAATTTGTCCACAAGCAAGTAATACTCACAAAGGACAACTTAACTAAAAGGCGTTGGGTAGGAAGTTCGCCGTGTTGTTTTTGTGATCATGATGAAACAATACAACACTTATTTCTTGAATGCCCACTTGCCAAGCTACTTTGGAGAACGATTCATATAGCTTTCAACATTAATCCTCCAGTCGATACTGCGTCATTGTTTGGGGCGTGGTTAGCTGGGGTTGAACAGATTACCGAGGCTCGTATTCGGATTGGAATATGTGCGCTATTATAGGCTATATGGAACTGCAGGAATGATATGATTTTTAACAGACAACAAACTTTAACTGTCTTGCAGGTTATCTTCAGAGCTACAGCTTGGATCCGTACGTGGTCCTTACTCACTCCTATGGCATCCAGGGAGCCTTTGGTTACTGGGTGCAACCAATGGAAGATGGTAGCTCGGGTTATATTCAACCGGTTCGGATGACGCTCGCATAACAGGATAGGAGTCTAGGGAGCTTATCCTTCTTATTACCGTATCGGTTGTCTTTGTCAGCATATAGTTTTCCTTTTTTACTTTGTTCTGCTCCGTTTGCGAGCTGTAAGACTTTTATAACGATACTTTATGGATTGTTAATAAGATGGTTGCATACATCATCATGATGCAGAGGCCAGTGGCATGCCTCCATTTCCTAACAAAAGGAATTCTTTCCATAGTACTATTTGTGAGAGTGCGACGGAGAAGTGAAGAGAAAAAGGAGAAAAGAGAGTGGAACATGGAAGTGATTGGTTGGGGTCCAGTCTGTCTACTGTATAGGTGGTACCTGAAAGGGGAGCGGACCGCACACAGTGGCATGGTGGGCACGGCCACTAACTGGTGTGTGTGGTGTACGTGTACGTGGGGTCATGTGCAACTCCTGTAGATTCCTAGTACGGCCCCTTGTCCCGTGACCTTTTCATCAGCTATGCTACCCCAGCTTTTAACCATGGTCACAAGTCTCATCTCTCCTCTTGTCCTAGCCTACCCACCCACACTCCAGTAAGTATTTTCCCCTCTTGCCCTCTTCCATTATTGCTGTATCTACTGCTCCAAAGAGTAGAAGTAGTGCCACTCAGAAGGAACTGGAGGCTGAGAGAGAATTGGTGGACATTACCACTGTGTCGGCTGCCTGAAATTTTACCATAAACACAGATTGTCTTTTCTTTTCGTTTTCTTTTTGGGACAGGGTAGGATAAGAAGAACTGCGGTAGTACAAAGGTCCAACGAAACGACTAATGAGCATCCTTATTTTCACGAGAGACGGTGTTAAAGAGGGATGCACGGTGAGTATCGTAATAACTGGGAACCTTGTCTGCACGCGGAGGCAGGCCATCGATC
>NC_041383.1:282244608-282266121 GCF_002162155.2 Triticum dicoccoides | reverse complement strand
CGCACAGTGACTGACACCGAGAGGGCAGTGAGAAAAAGATGTAGAGAGAGAAAAGATCTCGACAGAGAGAGATCGCGCGTGTTTTTTTCTTTTTTTTTGAATCATAGAGAGATTCGCGCGTGTTCGTGTGATGTGAGGTGAGGATCGACTGCGAAGCGAAGAAGGCCTTTCCCTTGTGGCAGCAGAGCAACTTTATTCAGTCGGCGAGTTTTTCTTTTTTTGAGAATCATTCATCGGTGAGTGATCGCAGCGAGCGAGCGACTGACAAAGCTGCCTTGGATCACGTGCAACCGCAGGCCTACGCCTAGGCCTAGGCCTAGCTAGAGCTCAGCCCAGCCCCGAGGCCTGGTTGGTCGCTGGTCTCCCTCTTTCTCTCTCTCGTGCCCACCGCCCATAGACTCCGACTCGCTGGCTGGTACTGTACCATTCCCTAGCCTGGCCGTACGCACACCGGCACACTGGCACACTGGCACACTGGCGCGTGCGGCTGAGGACCTTGCCCGGACATCGCCCTGTACCGTAAGTATAAACACGGCTACGGTGTATGCGTTCGTACGTGCATGGCCAGGGCTCCGTGCGTGCGTACCACGTATACACACATCTACCCTATTCGTCCTACCAACTCCCCCACAGTTGAAATCACTGAGTTCACCTTTTTTGCCCTAGTTTAGCACTATCTAAAAAAAAATCATGATTTGACTTTTTCCTACCGCCATAGCCCCTGACGATAAAGTAACACATGATCAGGGCTGACGCCTGACAGTAGGTAGTGATAACGACCCTGGCGGTAAGGTGATGAGAGGGTAAGTGAGTGAGGGGGCTTGGGTGGCCCTCACCCATTCACCCCCAATACCTCTTCTTCCCGCGAGCTCAACCCCTCTCCTCTCTCCCCCCATCAAACCCCTCTTCTTCCCCGAGCTCAGCCTCTATCCCTCACCTTCGCACCTTGCAGTGTCCACGACCATGGCCTCCAAGGGGTCCAAAGTGTCCCAGCTCCCGGTGGATAGCCGGGCCGAGCCCTCCGAACGACGTCAGCTCCTCGCAGTCGCCAACGATCCTTGCCTCTAACAACAGCCTCCGCCTCCACCAGCCTACCCGTCATAAAACGGATATCATTCCTCCGAGACCGCATCAGAGTTACGGGAGGCGGGACGCGCCCGCGGAGAGTGCCGGCCAGGTCCCATTAATGAGTGGATTTTGTGTATACTTTTTAGAGTATACTTTAGTGTCAAAATTCCTCATATCATATCCATCTAGCACTTATACATGTCCCCAACGCATAGTTTTTGGTGTTTACTCATTTTACCAAGTTCATTACACAACTTTTAATTTTATTTGGTTTTTCTTTGTTTTGTGGTCTTTGTGGGTGTATTGGCATCTTCATGGACTTGGCACATCAAAATAACCAAGTTGGGAGTCAAACCTGAGAATTCCACGCACCAGATGAAGGCCCTGAGTATTTGATGTTTTGGCATTTACTAAGGTGTCCATATTGAAGATCCAAGGCCACATACGCATCGGGCCTTTCTCTAGCAATCCAAGGAGCCCGAAACGTCAAAATCAGAGTTCGTATGAAGAAATGGCGACCAAAATACGGAAGTGCTCCCGGAGTATAGAACGTATGACACCCTTCCATGCGAGCAAAGCCGCTCGTACGATCTCCACACAGCTTCGTGTTGCCGATCTTGCTCCGATTTCGTCCCGGTTTGTTCCCACGGGATCCTTGGCAGATAACACATCCTTTGAGCGGATTTGACTCTCCTAGAGTCCTTGGATAAAAGGGAGGAGGCTACATCAATGGAGGATACCCGAGGCGGCCTCCTATATGAAGATCTCCAACCATAGCCACCGTAATCATCATCCTCACTCCCACACAAGTCCACGCAGCCGCCAGGAGGCTCTCCCATCTCACCTTGGGGGAGGCCTCTCTCTCTCCATCACCATCACCATGAAGGCCATGCAACAGGAGGAGAAGGAGGCGCCGCCACCATCACCAGGCGCCGGCCATAGGCTGGGCGCGCCGGTGCCCATCTCCATCTCCATCCTCGTACTTGTATTTTGTAAGATTAAACATGTTGATGGCAACAATAAAGCATTCCTCTTTGTGTGCCTTTCATCTATGTTTGAGCAATTGATCTGGTTCTAGGTTGAGGTATGATCTAGTACCCACAACTAGTCTTCATAGCTTAGTTTAGTATTTTCTCTCTTTCACGTTACATGTATGTTACATGCACTTACACGGTGTAGATAGATGAACTTCATGATCCTTTGATTCCATTGTGTATTATTGACATCCCTGTGTGACCATGATGCGATGTTATGTCTAGTACACCTAGGAGTGACAGACCGCAGATGCAAACCATGGGGAACGTTTAGTAGTTTATAATACTTGTATGCCACTAAGACGCTCCTCTAGTACTAGTGAGACTGAAAGCCTAGATATCGCCTTTTGCTCTATTCAATCATACATGTACAACCCCTTTTACTTTGTGTTCTAGTTTAGTATATTTTCTCTCCTACTTTGTAGTCTAGTTAAAACCCCCGTTTATTATCGGTCCAGTAGCTACCAATAGAATAGGCTATTTCTGAACTACGGTTTGGGTGCGAACGTAGCTACGCAGACAACGTAGTTGTGGGGTTGGTAGTGTCTTCCTATTAGCTCTCTGTGGGTTCGACACCCTATTTATCACACTAAAGTGCTACAACAGCCATGTGCCCTTGCGGGACATCACCCATTTGGTCCTCTCCCCAACAACATTCCCCAAATCCATGCATGACGATCACACAACACAAATTCATCATACATTCAGCGATACAAAGATAGTGTAGCCCGAATAATTCATTACATGCCAAAATAAAATTCAATAGTTCATACATAGATAAGCGATACAAAAATGAATCAACGACTTCAATTGTCGTTGTCATTGACCCTTTTCTTCATGTGGAGCAACTACTTCTTCCCCTCATCATCCAAGAGGTTGACGTACTGCAACACGATCCTCAACTCCATGATGGCAAGCAAAGGAGGGGGTCGATGGTTGCACGAAGGCAGGAAAAATGGAGGAGGGAGGCGGGGGGAGTTCGGTCGATGCGGAGGACTAGTCAATTTTGAGAGGATTTGGGATGGGTCTGCCTTGACAGAGCCTAGGTGGCGGGCGCGCAGATTGCTTGTATCTGCGTTGGTAATTCCTTCAAGAGGAGATGATGGTGCAACACATCAACGGTAAGTATTTCCCTCAGTTATGAAACCAAGGTTATCAATCCAGTAGGAGAACTAGCAACACTATGTAAACAACACATGCACACAAACCACAAAAACTTGCAACCCAGCGTGTAAGAGGGGTTGTCAATCCCTCTTTGGTATTGAGATAGATTAAATTGTATGAGATTGGATAAATAGATATAACAAAAACACAAAATAAAATAAGTAAAGAAAAACTGCAGCAAGGTTTTTGTAGAAATATATATGAAAATAATATGATAGGAAATAGACCCCGGGGCCATCGATTTCACTAGCGGCTTCTCTCAAGAAAATATCATACGGTGGGTAAACAAATTACTGTTGGGCAATTGATAGAAGAGCAAATAATTATCCAAGGCACTGATCATGTATATAGGCATCTGCTACCTTTTGAGCTTGCGTTGGTTTTTCCCTTGAAGAGGAAAGGCTGATGCAGCAAAGTAGAGTAAGTATTTCCCTCAATTTGAGAACCAAGGTATCAATCCAGTAGGAGATAACGCACAAGTCACCGAATACCTGCACAAACAATCAACAACTTGCACCCAACGCGATAAAGGGGTTGTCAATCCCTTCACGGTTATTTGCAAAAGTGATATTTGATAGAGATAGATAAACGGTAAAGTAAATATTTTTGGTATTTTTGGTTTATAGATCGGAAAGTAAAAGATTGCAAAATAGTAGATCAAAAACTAGTATGATGTAAAAGAGAACTTATATGATGGAAAAGAGACCCGAGGGCCATAGGTTTCACTAGTGTCTTCTCTCAAGATAGCAAATAATACGGTGGGTGAACAAATTACTGTCGAGCAATTGATAGAAAAGCGCAAAGTTATGACAATATCTAAGGCAACGATCATGAACATAGGCATCATGTTCGTGTCAAGTAGAGCGAAATGATTTTGCATCTACTACTATTACTCCACACATTGACCACTATCCAGCATGCATCTAGAGTATTAAGTTCAGAAAGAACAGAGTAACGCATTAAGTAAGATGACATGATGTAGAGGAATTAACTCAAGCAATATGATGAAAACCCCATATTTTTATCCTCGATGGCAACAATACAATACGTGCCTTGCTGCCCCCACTGTCATTGGGAAAGGACACCGCAAGATTGAACCCAATGCTAAGAACTTCTCCCATTGCAAGAAAACCCAATCTAGCAGGCCAAACTAAACCGATAATTCGAAGAGACACTACTGTAGGATGCTGCTAATGCGACACTATGATCAGAGGCCCTTCGAGAAACTGTGTGTGATGAAAGTCATTGTAAAACATCAGATCTCCCATTGATGCTGATCAAAAATAAGTTAATCGCAAATGGTGGTGTCAGAGAATCGTAAAAAATGTCCAAAATGTTTGCGATGACGGATGCATCAAACACGGTTCAGATTTTAGTTGCGTGTGCAATGCAGGGCATACGGTTCAGTTCAATTAACTGTTTGCGATGAGGAGGAACAAAAGAAACAGGCATCCAGATGAAGGCGTGTGCGATACACAACATACAGTTCACTTGGATGAACTGTTTGTGATTAGGCAACACAAAAGAAACGATTAGGCAGATCAAGGTGTGTGTGTGCGATATACAACATGTGGTTCACTCGGATGAACTATTTGTGTTGAGAGAAGAGAACAGAAACGGTTCAATATAACAAGATGTGTGTGATACACGGCAAACAGATCTGTAATTAGAAATGTGTGGGAAGACCAATAACAACACAGACGATTCCTGTTAACAAGTCGTGTGTGTTGCGAGCAAACGATTGTTGGTATACAATCGTCAGTGATTGATGAATTCATCACCGACGGGTTCCCTTATTTAGTCCGTGTGCGATGTGATTTGATCTGTCTACAGAGTATCAACAAATATACTTAAAAAGACAGCATTGCATAACCAAATTAAGCATACAATTAGATAAGTGACTACATAGATAACATTTTCACACACCAAAGTAAGCAATTACATGCATACTAAACTAGGAGAAACCAGGATCTAATCATCTACTTCTTGTTGCGATGACGCTTGCCATTGCTCTGCTTCCGGCTGGATCCCTGGCCATTTGGGGGAAGGAGGCACTTCCTCATGTCAACGATCCAACTGTACATGTCGTAGCACGTGTACGCCTCCTTGGCCGCGTACACGACGTGATCTTTGTCGAGTTTCTCCATCTAGGACAAGTGCCAAGCACGCTTGTCGTTGTTGCAGGAATCCTTCATATCTCTATAGTAGGGGTCGATGATGGCCTCGGCGAGGTGAACCAGTGAGTCCTTCTCGTGCTCCTTGTTGCCTCAGATCTTGTATTAGCCCTGAATGTCGACAAGATTCTGGCAGGCGATGCCCGAATTCTTGAGCACCTTGACATCGTTGGTGATGTCGACCGTAGCGAACATGTAGTGGGGGTTGTTGAAAAACCTGGCGAAACGCTCGCAAGGCCTTGTGGCCAGGCAGTAGTGGTAGATGAGGACGTGGTGGCCCACACACATCTGGGCAACAGCGACCTTGGGACGAGACCCGGCACAAGCGCGGGTGTGCTCGATGTCGAACCCGACCACCTTGTACTTCTCGTCGGCAAGCAACAGCTCCATGATGCGGATGGAGTGCTCCACCTAGACCGGGTGGTTGGTGTACACCATCGAAAGCTCCTCGAACCTTCGGTGGTGTCCACCACGACATGGATGGTGAACTGCTGCTCGTCGTCGGTAGCCGCTCGGAGCGCCATTGGAGCCGCACAGGATACTCTCTAAGAATTTGTCGTGGTGGGTGTGCTTCTTGCAATGGTGGGGCACGATCGAAAGGTTGAAGATACACAAGGGTTAAATAGCCGTTGTAACAAATGGGGTCCAGCCGGCTTGTAATCGTCACATCTTGTCACGGTGTTCATAGCGGAGGATTCCAGTGCACGCCCGACAACACCGCACCACAGTGAGGATTCTAGTGCACGCTTGACAACACCTCACCGCAGTTTGACCATGCGTGGGCTCGAAGAGGCGCCAAATGTATCATGGGTGAGCCTGTTCCCCGCGCTACCGCGCAGTTTACCGCACAAGCTTCCCACCGGGCTTGGTTTGCCATGCGTCGGCTAGAAAAGGGACAAATCGTGGGTGTTTATTAGCAAAAAGCTTTGTAAAAACAAAGTGTGTGGGATGACTTCGGTCGTAAGTTTACCCGTGGGTGATGAGGTCAAAGTTACACAGAAGGGTGATGATGGACACTCGAGAGCGATAATTAATTCTGCGCTCTACAGGGCACACGGTGGATGCTACGTCTTGAGCTTGCGTTGGTTTTCCTTGACGAGGAAAGGGTTATGCAGCAATAGTAGCATAAGTATTTCCCTCATTTTTTGAGAACCAAGGTATCAATCCAGTAGGAGGCTCCTCAAAAGTCCCACGCACCTACACAAACCAACAAAGAACTCGCAACCAACGCAATAAAGGGGTTGTCAATCCCTTCACGGCCACTTGCGAAAGTGAGATCTAATAGAGATAGTATGATAAGATAAATATATTTTTGGTATTTTATAATATAGATGCAAAAAGTAAAGATGCAAATAAAAGTAGATTGAAAACAAATATGATAAGAGATAGACCCTGGGGCCATAGGTTTCACTAGTGGCTTCTCTCAAGATAGCATAAGTATTACGGTGGGTGAACAAATTACTGTCGAGCAATTGATAGAAAAGCGAATAATTATGAGATTATCTAGGAATGATCATGTATATAGGCATCACGTCCGCAACAAGTAGACCGACTCTTGCCTGCATCTACTACTATTACTCCACACATCGACCGACTCCTGCCTGCATCTAGAGTATTAAGTTCATAAAGAACAGAGTAACTCATTAAGCAAGATGACATCATGTAGAGGGATAAACTCATGCAATATGATATAACCCCCATCCTTTTATCCTCGATGGCAACAATACAATACGTGTCTTGCAACCCTTTCTGTCATTGGGTAAGGACACCGCAAGATTGAACCCAAAGCTAAGCACTTCTCCCATGGCAAGAAAGATCAATCTAGTAGGCCAAACCAAACTAATAATTTTAAGAGACTTGCAAAGATAACTCAATCATACATAAAAGAATTCAGAGGAGATTCAAATATTTCTCATAGATAAACTTGGTCATAAACCCACAATTCAGCGGATCTCGACAAACACACCGCAAAAAGAATTTACATCGAATAGATCTCCACAAGAGAGGGGGAGAACATTGTATTGAGATCCAAAAAGAGAGAAGAAGCCAACTAGCTAATAACTATGGACCCGAAGGTCTGTGGTAAACTACTCACAACTCATCGGAGGGGCTATGGTGTTGATATAGAAGCCCTCCGTGGTCGATTCCCCCTCCGGCGGAGCGCTGACGAAGGCTCCAAGATGGGATCTCGCGGATACAGAAGGTTACAGCGGTGGAAATTGTGTATTGTTGGCTCCCTGGATGTTTTCGGGGTACATAGGCTTATATAGGAGGAAGAAGTACGTCGGTGGCCGCCCGAGGGGCCCACAAGGCAGGGGGGCGCGCCCTATAGGGGTGGGCGCGCCCTCCCCTCTCGTGCCCGCCTCGGCTGCTTCTTGACTTGCACTCCAAGTCCTCTGGATCACGTTCGTTCCAAAAATCACGCTCACGAAGGTTTCATTTCGTTTGGACTCTGTTTGATATTCCTTTTCTTTGAAATACTGAAATAGGCAAAAAAACAGCAATACGGGCTGGGCCTCCGGTTAGTGGGTTAGTCCCAAAAATGATATAAATGTGTAAAATAAAGCCCATAAACATCCAAAAGGGGTAATATAATAGCATGGAACAATAAAAAATTATAGATAAGTTGAAGACATATCAAGCATCCCCAAGCTTAATTCCTGCTCGTCCTCGAGTAGGTAAATGATAAAAACAGAATTTTTGATGTGAAATGCTACCTAACATAATTCTCAATATAACTTTCTTTATTGGGGCATGAATGTTCAGATCCAAATGATTCAAAATAAAAGTTCATATTGACATAAGAAACAGTGATACTTCAAGCATACTAATCAAAGTAATCATGTCTTCTCAAAATAACATGGCCAAAGAAAGTTATCCCTACAAAATCATATAGTCTGGCTGTTGCTCTATCTTCATCACACAAAGTATTTAATCATGCACAACCTCGATGAAGCCAAGCAATTGTTTCATACTTTAATAATCTCAAACTTTTTCAACTTTCACGCAATACATGAGCGTGAGCCATGGACATAGCACTATATGTGGAATAGAATGGTGGTTGTGGAGAAGACAAAAAGGAGAAGATAGTCTCACATCAACTAGGCGTATCAACGGGCTATGGAGATGCCCATTAATAGATATCAATGTGAGTGAGTAGGGATTGCCATGCAACGGATGCACTAGAGCTATAAATATATGAAAGCTCAACAAAAGAAACTAAGTGGGTGTGCATCCAACTTGCTTGCTCATGAAGACCTAGGGCATTTTGAGGAAGCCCATCGTAGGAATATACAAGCCAAGTTCTATAATGAAAAATTCCCACTAGTATATGAAAGTGACAACATAGGAGACTCTCTATCACGAAGATCATGGTGCTACTTTGAAGCACAAGTGTGTAAAAAGAGATAAGTAGCATTGTCCCTTCTCTCTTTTTATCTCATTTTATTTTTTTTATTTTTTATTTTTCTTTTTCTCTTTTTTTCTTTGGCCTTTCTCTTTTTTTTGGCCTTTATTTCTTTTTTTCTTTTGTAAAGTCCGAAGTCTCATCCCGACTTGTGGGGGAATCATAGTCTCCATCATCCTTTTCTCAGTGGGACAATGCTCTAATAATGAAGATCATCACACTTTTATGGATTTACAACTCAAGAATTAAGCTAGAACAAGATATGACTCTATATGAATGCCTTCGGCGGTGTACCGGGATATGCAATGAATCAAGAGTGACATGTATGAAAATTATGAAGGTGGCCTTGCCACAAATACGATGTCAACTACATGATCATGCAAAAAGCAATATGACAAAAGTGATGTGTGTCATATGAACGGAACGGTGGAAAGTTGCATGGCAATATATCTCGGAATGGCTATGGAAATGCCATAATAGGTAGGTATGGTGGCTGTTTTGAGGAAGGTATATGGTAGGTGTATGGTATCGGCAAAAGTTGCGCGGCACAAGAGAAGCTAGCAATGGTGGAAGGGTGAGAGTGCGTATAATCCATGGACTCAACATTAGTCAAAAGAACTCATATACTTATTGCAAAAATCTACAAGCCATCAAAAACAAAGTACTACGCGCATGCTCCTAGGGGGATAGATTGGTAGGAAAAATACCATCGCTCGTCCCCGACCGCCACTCATAAGGAAGACAATCAATAAATAAAATTATGCTCCAACTTCATCACAAAGCGGTTCACCATACGTATGTTACGTGAATCACAAACCTCAACACAAGTATTTTTCATAATCACCCCAACTAGCATGACTTTAATATCACTAACTCCATATCTCAAAACAATTATCAAGCATCAAATTGATCATAGCATCCAATTCACTTTCTATGATAGTTTTTATTATACCCAACTTGGATGCTCATCATTCTAGGACCAAATTTGTAACCATAGAAAATACCATACTGTTCTAAAAGACTCTCAAAAAGATATAAGTGAAGCATGAGAGACTAGCAGTTTCTTCAAAATTAAGCTACCACTGTGCTCTAAAAGATATAAGTGAAGCACTAGAGCAAAAACTATCAAGCTCAAAAGATATAAGTGAAGCACATAGAGTATTCTAGCAAATTCTAAACAAGTAGGCTTCTCCCAAAAGGTGTGTACAGGAAGGATGATTGTGGTAAACTAAAAAGTAAAGACTAATATAATGCATAACTCTCCAAGCAAAACACATATCATGTGGTGAATAAAAATATAGCTCCAAGTAAAGTTACCAATGAACGAAGACGAAAGAGGGGATGCCTTCCCGGGGCATCCCCAAGCTTAGGCTTTTGGTTATCCTAGAATATCTTTGGGTGCCATGGGCATCCCCAAGCTTAGGCTCTTGCAACTCCTTATTCCATAGTCCATAAAAGCTTTACCCAAAACTTGAAAACTTCACAACACAAAACTCAACAGGAAATCTTATAAGCTCCGTTAGTGAAAGAAAACAAAACCACCACATAAGGTACTGTAATGAACTCATTCTTTATTTATTTTGGTGTCAACCCTACTGTATTCCAACATCTCTATGGTTTATAAACTATTTTACTAGCCATAGATGCATCAAAATAAGCAAACAACACATGAAAAACAGAATCTGTCAAAAACAGAACAGTCTGTAGCAATCTGTAACTAACGCAAACTTCTGGAACTTTAAAAATCCTACCAAAATAGGAAGTTCTGGAAAATTTATCTATTGATCAGCAGCAAAAAGTATCAACGCAAAAGCACGTTTCTGTGATTTAAAAAACCTAAATTTGTGTGCGCAAAGTTTCTGTTTTTCAGTAGAATCAAATCAACTATCATCATAGGTTATCCTATAGGTTCTACTTGGCACAAACACTAATTAAAAGATAAAAACACATCTAAACAGAAGGTAGATGCAATATTTATTACTAAACAGGAACAAAAACAAAAAACACAAAGAAAATTGGTTGCCTCCCAACTAGCGCTATCGTTTAACGCCCCTGGCTAGGCATAAAAGCGAAGATAGATCTAAGTAGTGCCATCTTGGCACTTAATTCATAAGTAGCTCGCATGATAGATTCATACGGTAATTTGACTTTCTTTCTTGGAAAATGCTCCATGCCTTTCTTTAATGGAAATTGGAATCTAATATTCCCTTCCTTCATATCAATAATCGCACCAATCGTTCTAAGGAAAGGTCTACCAAGAATAATAGGGCAAGAAAGATTGCAATCTATATCAAGAACGATAAAATCTACGGGCACCCAATTTCTATTTGCAACAATGAGAACATCATTGATCCTTCCCATTGGCTTTTTAATGGTGGAATCCGCAAGGTGCAAATTTAAAGAGCAATCATCAAGATCATGGAAACCTAGAATATCACATAAAGTTTTCGAAATTGTGGAAACACTAGCACCCAAATCACACAAAGCAAAACACTCATGATCTTTAATTCTAATCTTTATAGTAGGTTCCCACTCATCATTAAGTTTACTAGGTATAGAAACTTCCAAATTAAGTTTTTCATCATAAGATTGCATCAAGGCAACAATATGTTTGGTAAAAGCTTTATTTTGACTATAAGCATGAGGAGAATTAACAACGGATTGCAACAAGGAAATACAACCTTCTAAAGAACAATTATCATAATCAAATTCCTTGAAATACGAGATAGTGGGTTCAATACTATTTAAAGTCATGACCTCTCCAATCCCACTTTTACCAAATTTAGCATCAAGATCTAAAAACTCCGAATTCTTGGGACGCCTTCTAGGTAAAGTTGACTCATCTTCAGTCCCATAATTATCAAGATTCATATTGCAAAACAAAGATCTAATAGGAGACGCATCAATAACTTTAAGATCTTCATCATTATTTTCATGGAAACTAGAAGAACACACCTTTATAAAGCAATCTTTCTTAGCACGCAATCTAGCGGTTCTTTCCTTGCACTCATCAATGGAAATTCTCATTGCTTTGAGAGACTCATTTATATCATGCTTAGGGGAAGAAGATCTAAGTTTAAGAGAATCAACATCAAGCGAAAGTCTATCAGCGTTCCTAGCCAAATCATCAACTTTGAGTAATTTTTCTTCAAGCAAAGCATTAAAATTCTTTTGAGAAATCATAAATTCTTTCACACTATTCTCAAAATCAGAGGGCATCTTATTAAAATTACCATAAGAATTATTGTAGGAATTTCCATAATTATTAGAGGAATTACTAGGGAACGGTCTAGCATTAAAGTTTCCTCTATAAGCATTGTTTCCTAAACTATTCCTACCAACAAAATTCACATACATAGATTCATTATTATTCTCAATCAAAGTAGACATAGGCATATCATTTGGATCAAGAGGAGTACTTTTAGTAGCAAACAACTTCATAAGTTCATCCATTTTTCCACTCAAAACATTGATTTCTTCTATAGCATGCACTTTTTTACCAGAAGATCTTTCGGTGTGCCATTGAGAATAATTAGCCATAATATTATCAAGAAGTTTTGTAGCATCTCCTAACGTGATTTCCATAAACGTGCCTCCCGCGGCCGAATCGAAGAGATTTCTAGAAGCAAAGTTCAAACTGGCATAAAATTTTTGTATGATCATCCATAAATTCAAACCATGAGTAGAGCAATTGCGAATCATCAATTTCATTCTTTCCCAAGATTGGGAAACATGCTCATGATCAAGTAGTTTAAAATTCATAATATCGTTCCTAAGAGTGATAATCTTAGCGGGAGGAAAATACTTAGAGATAAAAGCATCTTTGCACTTGTTCCAAGAATCAATACTATTTTTAGGCAAAGACGAAAACCAAACTTTAGCACGATCTCTAACTGAAAACGGAAATAACTTCAATTTAACAATTTTGTTCTGTATCTTTCTTCTTTTGCATATCACACAAATGAACAAAGTTGTTTAGATGAGTAGCGGCATCTTCACTAGGAAGGCCGGCGAATTGATCTTTCATAACAAGATTCAGCAAAGCAGTATTGATTTCACAAGACTCAACATCATTAAGAGGAGCAATCGGAGTACTAAGGAAATCATCATTATTGGTATTGGAGAAATCACACAATTTGGTATTATCTTGCGCCATGGCAACAAGTAATCCAACACAAGCAAACAGAAAAAGGGCAAGCAAAAAGAGAGGAGGAGATTGGGAAAGAGAGGGTGAATAAAACGGCAAGGGTGAAGTGGGGGAGGGGAAAACAAGAGGCAAATGGCAAATAATCTAAATGCGAGGGAGATGGATTTGTGATGGGTACTTGGTATATCTTGACTTGAGCAAAGACCTCCCCGGCAACGGCGCCAGAAATCCTTCTTGCTACGTCTTGAGCTTGCGTTGGTTTTCCATGAAGAGGAAAGGGTGATGCAACAATAGTAGTGTAAGTATTGCCCTCAGTTTTTGAGAACCAAGGTATCAATCTAGTAGGAGGATCCTCAAAAGTCCCACGCACCTACACAAACCAACAAAGAACTCGCAACCAATGCAATAAAGGGGTTGTCAATCCCTTCACGGCCACTTGCGAAAGTGAGATCTAATAGAGATAGTATGATAAGATAAATATATTTTTGGTATTTTATAATATAGATGCAAAAAGTAAAGATGCAAATAAAAGTAGATTGAAAGCAAATATGATAAGAGATAGACCCGGGGGCCATAGGTTTCACTAGTGGCTTCTCTCAAGATAGCATAAGTATTACGGTGGTTGAACAAATTACTGTCGAGCAATTGATAGAAAAGCGAACAATTATGAGATTATCTAGGCATGATCATGTATATAGGCATCATGTCCGCAAGAAGTAGACCGACTCCTGCCTGCATCTACTACTATTACTCCACACATCGACCGACTCCTGCTTGCATCTAGAGTATTAAGTTCATAAAGAACAGAGTAACACATTAAGCAAGATGACATGATGTAGAGGGATAAACTCATGCAATATGATATAAACCCCATCCTTTTATCCTCGATGGCAACAATACAATACGTGCCTTGCAACCCTTTCTGTCACTAGGTAAGGACACCGCAAGATTGAACCCAAAGCTAAGCACTTCTCCCATGGCAAGAAAGATCAATCTAGTAGGCCAAACCAAACTGATAATTCGAAGAGACTTGCAAAGATAACTCAATCATACATAAAAGAATCCAGAGGAGATTCAAATATTTCTCATAGATAAACTTGATCATAAACCCACAATTCATCGGATCTCGACAAACACACCGCAAAAAGAGTTTACATCGAATAGATCTCCACAAGAGAGGGGGAGAACATTGTATTGAGATCCAAAAAGAGAGAAGAAGCCATCTAGATAATAACTATGGACCCAAAGGTCTGTAGTAAACTACTCACAACTCATCGGAGGGGCTATGGTGTTGATGTAGAAGCCCTCTGTAGTCGATTACCCTCCGGCGGAGCGCCGACGAAGGCTTCAAGATGGGATCTCGCGGATACAGAAGGTTACAACGGTGGAAATTGTGTATTGTTGGCTCCTTGGATGTTTTCGGGGTACGTAGGCTTATATAGGAGGAAGAAGTACGTCGGTGGCCGCCCGAGGGGCCCACAAGACAGGGGGGCGCGCCCTATAGGGGTGGGCGCGCCCTCCCCTCTCGTGGCTGCCTCGGCTGCTTCTTGACTTGCACTCCAAGTCCTCTGGATCACGTTCGTTCCAAAAATGACGCCCCCGAAGGTTTCATTCCGTTTGGACTCCGTTCGATATTCCTTTTCTTCGAAATACTGAAATAGGCAAAAAAAACAACAATACGGGCTGGGCCTCCGGTTAGTAGGTTAGTCCCAAAAATGATATAAATGTGTAAAATAAAGCCCATAAACATCCAAAAGGGGTAATATAATAGCATGGAACAATCAAAAATTATAGATACGTTGAAGACGTATCAGTGGAAGAAACCAACTATGTGCAATAATTTCCAAGATCGCAGTCGAGTTAGCTATACAGATCGTGTGCTGTGAGATCGTCAAGGTAAACAAATTCGAGAATGGTTAATAAAGTCAAATCTAAGACCATTGCATATTAAGTTCAAAATAGTGCTACCAATATACGAGTCTCATACGATGCTATTTCAACGATTGTACCACAAAGGCTCGAAATATTACAAGTTTCAAATTCCAGAGTTATATGGCTCAAATTCAAAGATTAAAAGGTTCAAACTGATATTAGAAATGAAATTCAGCTCATCAGCTACAAATGCTTGCGCTGATCCGCTGAACATGGATATCAGAGAGGTTCAAACTAATACTACCACTTCTAAGTCTGGTTTCAAAACCTCACAACTTTTGCAAAGGGGCCAGCCACTGAGAAGTCATGTATGGGGTTGACACAATGAGTTCCAATTACTCTATCATCTGAAGTTCCAAAATGAAATTCAACATTTTTGGAGCCTATTCCATTCTGCCGCAGGCGCCGGCGCTGATCAACAAACCATTCATTTTTCCGAAATAAATGTAGGGCAAACCTCATTACCTTCAGCACCCTTGCTCTGACAACAAAGAACCTGGTGAATATAACCTCCAGTAAGGTCCCTCGGTAGGAGTTCAAAGTAATTTCTGAGAGATGCAGATCTAGGCATTCGACGTGATTGTTATATTGTATCACATTATCCACCACTGTGCCTAATCTCATCTGCAAAAGAAGAAAATGTGTTAGTGCCTAGATGCAGTTTTGAACACTACTACAGGCCTATTTGGTTTGCAGGATTTGTAAAATGCACTAACATGCCATCTTTGATCTGACATGATTAACATGGGCATTAACATGCCATCTTCCATCTTCACAAGATGTTGGAGTTGATGAAAAGTTCCCTAAGAAAACTAGCACAGATGAATCCAAAGGAGAAATGCATATGGATTGTAACCATATGGATCAAGCATTGTCATTGGAAACTTGGAAAAGGAGACATGTATGTACTGAAATCCTCCAAAAGAATCCTTCAGAAATTGTAGTACGTTGTCATTGTAAACTTGGAAAAAGGTGTCACAAATTGAACTCCCTTATGGTTAACATTTAACAGGAAAGGAATATCACCTCGATATATAGCTTCTCCAAGCACGGAAAGAATCTCAGGAAAGTGACAACTTGCTCCAGGTTGGGGCCGATAGATTCTAGTGCCAAGACCTTCACTGTGCGCAGTTTCGCGGTCAGGCTTGTCGGAATCATTTTCTGAATGACAGATGAACAAACATCTTAAAAATTAGAAATAATGTTAATTTGTAGAAGGAGAAGTAGAAGGCGGCTGTTGTACCTGAACGAGTGGGGATCCAATAACAAGTTTGGAGTATTGGTCAGACGACTAGCCCGCCACTGTCAATTTGGGCGCAGAAATGACATTGATTCTTGTTGGACCTACTTGATCAAGTACAAGTAATCTCTCAAGTGCAGGTGTGTCCTCAATGACCATACTATGGTACACATCTTGTGATGTCTTCCTGCCGAACCAGCAACACACATAAATAGTCCAGAGAGTCATGGAGGTGATGTGGAATGTACTCAACCCATTGATCGCCTGAAGACGAAGGTACTCGAGTGCAGTACAGCCACGGAGCAGGCGCTCCATGTCACTGTTTGAGAGGCAGACGGCGACGAGCTCGAGGTGATTCAGTCGTGCTAGAATAAGAGCGGGCGCGTCATTAAGGGGGGAGGGGGACGACAGTTCCTGAACTTAGCGACATGCATCGTGGGGCGAGGCGGAGCGCGGACGTTAGCAGCGAGCGCATATGCCCATCATAAAAAATGAGCTCCTCGAGCTGATCTAGGGCGGGGGATCCAAACCAGTCATCAAGCTTGCCTCGATCCCTACCGTTGGAACGAAACTTGCCCATTCTAAGACCTCTGGTTGGGCCAGGGTGACCGCCAAGGATCTTAGAGAACGCATCCAAGCTTTTGCGATAGCCATGGCAGAGCTCGTGGGTGTCGATGAGGTCGAGAGGGGTGAAGTTACATTGGGGGCGCCACCGCCGGGAAAGGATGGTTGTCTTTGCTCCCCATTTGATTGGGAGGAGGGAGATGATGACTGTCAACATATCACCGGGGAGGCTGCTGATGAAGTCTATGCCTGCTGGAATCGCTTGCGGTTCTAGCTTGCCCCGCCTCCGCTTGTTGGAAGGCCCATTCTACACCTCCGGAGTCTCTTTGTCAGCGGTGCTTTCTGATAGAAATGAGAGTACAGGGAATATTTAGTTAAAACAGGGCAATAGAAAAGTGTATTGGTAACTAGAAGTTATTAGGTAGGAATATAGTAAGAAAAGGGAATAACAATTGGTTGCTTAAATACTACACAATTCATTTAACATTGATGAGTAAGTCAACATGCAGATAGTTGGAAAGAAAACTTACTTCGAACAAACTCAGGACGGATGATTTTGTCGGGGAAGTTAGCATATATCTCATGACCAGGCCCTTTTATGTGCAGTCCAATTTTAGTGCCAGCTTTCAGTACATAAAACTTAGAAATTTCTTTCCAAAAGCCAACGCCAAAATAGGAGTCACCACGTTCATCAAGTAATATAGTAGCAATGATTGTAAATCCATGGTTTGTGTGCAGTATGACACCCGTGCAGCCTTGATCTATGTAAAGGGAAAAATTGTGCACTACATAATCTGTTGCATAGCAAGGGATGCGCTGCAGAAAATGGTAGGATTGTTAAAGAAAATATGGTAACATGCAAATATGGGCCCAAATTTAAAGAACTGTACAACAGTTGAAATCGAAGGACAAAAATCTATATTTAAACAGATAGGGTAAACATGATGTCATGGAAATATGAGAGTAATCGAAAGAACAATACATCATTAATTTGCCTAATATAGAAAGAAGAGGGGAAAAAAATCCCCTTTGACGTATATGGTGCATGTGGCACCTTTTATCCAAATGTAGCAATATTTAGAATATCTTCAGGAAAGTAGGCCATGCCAACCGATTTAGGGTGAGATTGAACATACCGCGCACATGCTCAAGTCATCTAGAACGGTGAGATGGAATCTCTGGCGGAGGTCGCAAGGTCCTGATGTGTCCGTGCACTGTACACTCTATGAATGAATGAAAACCCTCAAATCTGCACGAATAAAAATGAATTCACGTCGATTTTTGCCGGGTGATTAAATGAGGCAGATGAACTGGGATGAGAGATGAGATAATATATCATTAAATTAGTTACCTTGTCGTCCATGAGAAAAAACCATCAGTACGGCAGATTCCCCAACCGAGCGGAGCTGGGTCGACCACGAGTAGCATCGAGAAAGTCGATGGCTATAGGCGACGACAAGCGGAAGTGGCGAAATGCAGTGGGGTTTGCCTGTAGTCTGGCGGAGGCGACAGGCGTTGAGCTAAGTGGTTACCGCCGCGATAGGCGGTGCCATGCATAGACGCGGAGGAGCTTGTGCAGGTATGAATGGGGACCTGAGGCATGGGGTGGCGGGTAGGGGTGAGGGTTTTTGTGACATGGGGATGGCGAGGGTTTTCTTTTTTTTTTGAATTGGGTGGTGAGGGTTTTCTGTCCCATAAAGAATTTCGGAGGCAACGGTTTGTTAGAGCCAACCATGTGTGATTGACTCAAGAAGCAAAACGAAAGCCATTGCACACAGTTCCAATTTTGGGAACTGTGTGTGATTGAAGCAACAGTCAAAATGAAAGTCATTGCACACGGTTCCAATTTTGGGAACCGTGTGTGATTGACGTACTACCTCCGTCCTGGTTTATTGGTCCCCTCTGTAATTTGTACCAAATTTTGACCAAATATTTGACTAAGAAATGTTTATGCATGTCACCAAAAATTATATCATTGAACACTGTTCAAATATGCATCCAACGATATAATTTTTGCTGACCTGCACTAACATTTTGTTAGTTAAATCTTTGGTCAACATTTAACACAAATTACAAAGGGGACCAATAAACGAGGACGGAGGTAGATTCCATCAACCGAACTGATTGCATCCATATCTCATAGTTAGACATAAGTAAACATAGATTAAACATACTCAGACATAGATAATTAGCGTACACGTACACAAGCATAGTTCAACCATCATTAAGCATGCTCAAGCGTACATATATAGTTCGGTCCCACATCTCATCTCACAAGTCGGCACGATCTTGAAGTTTCTCCAGGTACTCGGCGTACACGCCGTGCTCCACCTTGCGAGCATACTTATTCTTGAAGGAGCCAACGACCCGTCCTCTTGCATGCGCCAGAACACTTTGATACGCGTCATCAAGCTTGTGGTTGCAGAATGGGCATCGATAGCCGCCGTTCCAGGTCCTAGTACGCATGTTATGCATTCCCGCATAAAGCTCCCTCAGGATTTGCCTCTTGTACCTCCTCTGGACATCTTCATCCTCATTGTCCACATCGTCAGACAGCACCTATACAAATAGTAAAAAAATGTGGCATCAAATTAATGGTTACAAACTAATCTCTAGCGAACATTTGGCAGTTGCCAAAAATTGGCATCAAAGCAACGATACATGCCGTGAAGTAGGATTAGGAAATTATGGCTATTTATTTATACATATCCAGAGATTATGGTTCGATTTTTAAGCACATTCGTCTATGTACAGACCAATCTTGAAGAAAATAATGGCACAAACATATGTAGGTCATTCAAAATCAATTGTCAAGTCCTGGCTAGGAATTATTAGCACGAACACTAACCCTAGTCGGATTACTAGCAGAAATCATTTCCACAGATGAAACAACTAATCACTTATCACTTGTACCATTCAAACAATCAATACACTACACGGATCTAACAAAACTTACTCAGATTTGATGGATTGGGAGAACATAACCATAGGATTTCTATTCCAAAAAGGGGGGAGGCAGGAGTAACCAGAGAAACCCTGGGATCTATTTGACACATAAATGGGTATAGATGACTAACTAGTTGTCTGTCGTCATCGGAGTCGTCGCCGGAGTGGTCGTCGGAGTCGTCGCCTGAGTCGTCACCAGAGTCGGTGTGGAACTCCGCCTCCAGTTGTGGAAGCTCGACGCCATCGATGACGGCAACCTCTGTCTCCATCTCCATGCCGTGCTCCGGTGCTTTAGCAGCCTCGGCGTCGCCACTCCCTCTGATGGGGCGCTTCGGCGGCATCCTCATACACTGACGACTTTGATGACTGAGAGTGGCGTCGAGGATGTAAGCGGAGAGAGGGGATTGTGGCGAGGATGGGGGGTGCAGCCACTCGGGCGCACCATTAATATGGAGTAGTGGGAGAGAGGCGGGCGGCGGTCAAACCGCTGGCTTGCCTCCCGGTGAGCCTGCACACCGGACTGCTGGCATGCCTACTGTCGTTTCACACAGCTACTCGCACGCCTCCCGATGACACTGCGCAGCGAGCACGCCTTCGTCAATTCAACACCTGCACGCACGCCTCTCAGTCTGCCTGCGCGGCGGACTGCTCGCATGCGTCCCGTCAACTCACGCCTTCTTGCACGGTTCACGGGTCGCGTGGCGGCACGTATATTGTTTTTCTATTTGGATGATTAATGATGCCGCTTTATTTTTTGCTTAACCGAAGCATGACACGTATCCATTGTTGGTTTGACGCTCACGGTTCGAATAAATAGTACGTTTGGGATATTGGTTGCCAATTATTAATAATCTCCCGTTTGTAATTAGATAAAGATTACATCAAAACCGGTCTCAAATTTGACCAAAAATAGTACAATGCAACTTTGTATTGGTGTCCATATGACAACATGATAAGTTCATGAACTTCAAATAAGTTTTGGATGTACTAGAATTTAAAAATTAAGATTCTCATTGTTTGAAATTTGTTGCATGGGGAGTAAACATGCACCCAGTGAGACACATGTGTTTTTGCAATCCATTTAGGTGCACTGTCACGTGTGCATGTAGCTCGAATTTGAATTTTGCACATTATACCCGTAGAAAATCAATCAATTAATGTACTAAAATGTCTTAATGATCTTTGATTTTTTTGAAATTAAAACGTCCCTCCTTTGGTAACATATATATGTCCACTGTGGGATAATTAATTTAACATGCATCGTAGTTGAGGTGGATTCACGGTGTGTGTGTGGGTGTGTGTGTCTGGGGGTGGCGAGTGGCTCGCAGTACACTACAAGTTGTGAGCCACCGTGTGGGTTGGCCGTTTTGTTAGGCAGGCCGGTGCCACATCAGAGTCGTGAATTCGTAATTTAAAACATTACACAACCCTTTCATACATACATGTTTTGGCTACATGCAGTCGATGGTTGTCCTACACGACACTCGATACTCGCGTATGACGCTTTCTATGGGCCCGCGAGGTCCTCATCCATCATTTTGACGAACAGCCGGCAGTGAGGTTAATTTGACCAGCAAGGTATATACTACACATCGAAGAGGTCAGAGGGGACTAGGGACTAGCACACACACACACACACACACACACACACACACACACACACACACACACACACACACACACACACACACACACACACACACACATATATATATATATATATATATATAGGGCTGGACTATTCTGTTACCCATAAGAGAATATTATTCTATTACCCCTGGCCCTATATAGGGCGTGATGCACAAACCGGTAAAAAGAGTTAAAAGAGAGAAAAACAG
>NC_041383.1:282217416-282244372 GCF_002162155.2 Triticum dicoccoides | reverse complement strand
GCGCCGCCACCTCCCATCCCACGCGCCACCACCTCCCTCCCCACGCGCCGCTGCCTTCCTCCCCGAGACGGCGCCTCCCTCCCCACGCGCCGCCGCCTTCCTCCCAGCGACGGGTGCCTCCCTCCCCATGCACCGGCCACCTTCCTTCTCATCGCGCTCCGCCATCTTCTTCCCTGAGATCCAGCCGCCTACCCCTTCCCCAAGGTCCCACGGCTGCACCGCCGCCGCCCAGCCGCTCCATCTGCAAGCTAGAGATCTGGGCCGTCCTCCTCACCGTGGTGGCCCTACTACTTGACAGCGGCGGAAGGGGGTGGTGGGTGTCGGCGGGCTGCTTCTCCAGCGAGGACGCCGTGCTCCACGGGCACTGCCAGACATATCAAGTTCTGTGGTATGTTTCCTGTATGACCATGCATCAGTTCTTCAGTGCGCACAAAAAAGACCAGTAGTTCAACTCTCATTTACTAAACGCATTTTTCAGTTCAGTTCAATTAACGAATTTAATTCAGTTCAAATTCTTATAATAGTTTGAGTTCAGTAGGGCAGCAACCTGATGGCAGGACCACAACATTATCCGTACGAGGTTCACCTGCAGTTCTAGATAAGACAGGCTCGTTCTCTCTGCCTAACGAAGTAACGAGCTGTCTCTCTCTCTATATATAAAGTATGTGTATGTGCTACAGCAACAAATAGCCGCCTGCTTTTTTCTGAATTGCTCGGGCAGAAGAAAAGCTCCACGGTGTGTGCAAAAATTCTGAAATTACTAGATCTGTGTTAGTATTTTGAAATTAATAGATCTTCTGGTAAAGGGGAGTTAAGCTCTACGACCACTTGGATGTGGAATTGTGGATGCTCACGCTCCTACACTGGGCGAGCTCCCAGGGCACCACGGGGCTTGAGATTGTCATCTCTACCCTCGGGCACGAGGGCCAAGAGGCTGCCTGCACCCTCCTAAATGAAATGACACTTCCAACCAGCAGCTGGCCTGATGCCCGTACATAGACCGTCAGTACTTTTTATGATTTCCTGTATGCCTGTACATGAAAAAGTCTCAACAATTATGTTTCTTGTCTACATGATTTTGTGCTTGCTTATCACAAGTTCACGTTGAACGCTCAATGTAGTAGCTAGCTGAAGAAAAGGTATGGTCCTGTAGCTTTGGTCTTACCATTGTGACGTCGTTGGTGTGAACTGTCTCTCATGCGACGTCGTTGGTGTGAACTGTCTCTCATGCGACGTCGTTGGCTGTAATAGCTTGCATGCGACATCTTCGTTGGAAAAAATAGCTTCCATGCGACACACCATTTACGCGGCTAGTTGGCTGTCTGTTAGGCTGAGATTTGGTTAGGACACTGGGGGTTATGTGCTCTGACTGGTGGGGTCCACCTATGGCCACGTAGTCAAGAGTCAACCGTCCACGACTCGACCGGCGACTGTGTGACCGTGCTCGACTCGCCCGTGCTGGACTGGGCGAGCGGCGCCGCCGTAAGCATCTTCTCCGGCAGTGGTTTCTTCTCCGCGGTGGTGGAGCGCATTTCTCGGCAGCGGCAGAGCTATTGTGAGGTGAGCCCGAAACCCTAGTCCCACTCCCTGATCTGTGGCCTCATGCTGCCCTCTGTTTCTTGGCGATTTAGAATCGGGCTCCATTGGATCCGGGGGTTGTTTCTTCTCCGCGGCCCGGTGGTGGAGCGCCTATCCCTGCAGCGGCTATTGCGAGTGAGTATTTTCCAAACACTACTCCCATTCCACTGAATTTTGAATAAATCTGTGGCCTCATGCTGCCCCTGTTGCTTGATTGGATAGGAGATGGAGCGAGGGCTAGATGAGATGGAGCGAGGAGACGGGCTGCCCCGAGGAGACAGTGCTTCAAATCGGTAATGGCACCCTCTTTTCTTGGCGATTTAGAATCGAACTCGATTTGGTAGTGACTGCCGCCGCTGCCTGCCATTGACAAAACAGGGGAGGTTCAGGTTCTGCCACCACATTCGCAATTATAGTGGAATTTTTTCCCTGTAAAGCCAAGCTCAGTGATGGCAGTGTCCAAGACATTGATAGAGATACCACCGTGAGGTTGGATGTCGATTTTGCAGATGTTGATCCCCAGGAATTGGAGATCATGAAGGAGAAGGCCGTGGGCAATTTGGTGGAGAGAATTGGGGAGAGTATTGTTTGGGGTCCAGAACAAGAGGTATCTCTGCAACGTTTCGATAACTATAATGGTGAATATGTGAGAATTGAAGATGGAGAATCCATGGTTGCTGAAATTGATCAGCAAGGAGGATGCGCAAGCAAACAAGTAACATTTTATGCAAAGCTAATTGATCTGCAAACTCATTCCAGAGTTGGTTATGTGCCATCAAAGATGGCTGCACAGATGGAAGATGATGAGTGGGTTTCACAAAAGAAGATGTTGGCATTGTTGACTGAACCGACTATAGTAGCTGAAGATACTGGGATTGATGCAGATGGAGAGGAGGGAACCCATGGTGCTAGGAAGATTGTTGTTGACTGGAATGTAGTAGAGTTGAATGAAAAAACAGATTTGGTCATTACACCAATATCTGACATTGATATGGCCGAAATGTTTGGCATTCAAGTTGATGACAAAGACAAGGAGAAGGATGACAGTTCTTTGCCAGCTGAAGGTAACACAGGCCCTAGAAATGCAAATGAGGATGAAGAACACCTGATGAGAGAGGCTGCAGATGATGTGGATGATGCAGATGATAATGAGCTGGTTTGTTTGTATGACAAAGAGAACCCAGTTATTGAGGTGGGAAAGTTGTGGCCAAGCATGAAGGAGTTTAGGATGTCTTTCAGGACCTATGCAGTGAAAAAAGAGTTTGATGCCAAGACTATGTGGACTGATCGAAAGAAATTTTATGCTCGGTGCAAAGGTTATGATGGTGGTGGCAATCCTTGCAAATGGTACTTGTCTGCCAGACTACAACCTGATGGAAGTACAGTAAGGGTAAATCAAATACCACACCAACATACATGTATGACCACTTCACAGAGAGTTTCAAAGATGACATCACAGCTTTGGGTTACAGAGAAGATTACTCCTATTTTAGCCAAGACTCCAAACACTACTGCAAAGAGGCTTAAAGTTGACTTGGAGAAGTTGTACCCCATCCAGCTGCAATATACCACAGTGTGGAAAGCAAAACAAAGGGCCATGAAATCATTGTATGGTGACTGGGCAAATACATTTAGGATGTTGTATAGTTTTAAAGCAGAGGTGGAGAAGAGGTCACCTGGGAGTGTAGTGGAGATAGATACAGAGGTAACAGAGGATGGCAAGGTTTTATTCAGCAAGTTTTTTATGTGTTTGAAGCCTTGCATAGATGGATTCAAAGCAGGTTGTCGTCCATATTTGAGCATAGACTCATCTTTTTTGACTGGAAAGTGGAACGGTCAGTTGGCTGCATGCAATGCTCTAGATGGACACAACTGGATGTTCCCAATTGCAATAGGAATGTTTCAATCAGAGACAGAGGCATCATGGATATGGTTCATGATGCAACTGAAAAGATGCATAGGGCCAGTTTCTCCTTTGGCCATCCACACAGATGCATGTAAAGGGTTGGAAAATGCAGTAAAAAGTGTTTTCCCCCATGCTGAGCAGAGGGAGTGCTTTGAACATATGTGGATGAATCTGATAAAAAAATTCAGAGGAGATGAATTTGGGCGCATGTGGCCAGCAGCAAGATCCTACACCAGACAGACACATTCCTATCACCTTGGTAAGATATTGGCATCATGTAGTGATAATGAATTTGCTTCATGGTTGAACACCCACCATTCTCTGTTGTGGTATAGATCAGGTTTTAATACTGCCATAAAATGTGATCATATCAATAACAACTTGGCAGAAAGTTTTAACAACAAAGTGAAGCATTTGAAAGACTTGCCTGTGCATGACATGGTGGACCAAATAAGAATCATGATCATGCGTTTGTGGGAGTTGAGAGGAAAAATTGCTAATATTTTGGAAGGGGACAAGCTTCCAGCAGTGGTACAACAGGTGGTCAACAGGAGTAGAAATCTTTCACATCTATCTGTTGAGAAATCTTCCTTGTGGGGTGCTGAAGTTAGAGATACAAAGAGTGGCAAGAGGCATGTGGTAAATACTGAGTTGCATGAGTGCACTTGCCAAGAGTGGCAACACACTGGAAAACCATGTGAGCATTCCATACTTTTTTTGGCATCTAAACCCAGGTTAAATATGCACCCATATTTGCATGAGTATTATTCAGTACAAAAATTCAAAGCTGCATATGCAAGTCCAATTCCTGCACAGACTGACCAATCTCAGTGGCCTGAGGTGGAAATAGAATTTACCTTGTGTCCCCCTGTCACTAGAAGAAAGGCTGGGAGGCCTAAACAGAGCAGATTCAAAGCTTGGTTTGAGAAAGGTGGTTGTAGTAAGAAGGGGGGAAAGGAAAAGGAAAAGAATGATAAGCCCAAAAGGGCTCAAAAAGGTAACAAAAATAGGTGCAAGTTGTGTGAGGTACTTGGGCACAGAATTGGTTCATCCAAGTGCATCTACACTCCTCAGAGGCCAAAGTATGTTTATGTTACTGTTTTTGCAAGTTTTTGATTTTGCTACTTGTTCTAGTATCTAACCAAGTCAAATGCTTTATTTTTTAGGAGGAAGCGTGCAGAAAAAGCCCCACCGCTTGTTGTTGAACAATGCTGGCCAGTGAAAAAAGCAAGACTCAGTGGCTATAGAAGGAAGAGCACTAAGCAGATAATGTTTGGTGACAAAGATATGGAGCTAACTGAAACTGTTACTGCTGAACATGAGCTAAGTGTTTGTGTTTTGGACGATGTGATGCATACTGAATCTGTTTTGCAGACGCTAGGGTAATCTGAAACTGTTGCAGATGAAGCAACTGTTGTGCTGCCATTCGAATCTGCTTTGACAACTGTGTTGCCATGTTTGGAGGTTGTGCTGCCAAGTGTTGAGTTGCAAACTGAAGTAGTTGAACAATGTGTGCCATCTACTCAATCTGCAGAAGTGCAAACTGAAGAAGTGAGACATGGTCAGGTGCAAAAGTTGAGGGGGCCAAAAAGCAAGAGCATCAGCATCAACAAACTATGCGCCGTGGAACCAAACGGTGGAAAAAAGCAGAAGAAATCGAGTGGTAGAAAGAAGCAGAAGAAATAGAGTCGAAAACATTCAAATTTGATGTGAAAACTTAAGTTTGTTGTCATTTGATGTGAAAACTTATGTTCTTTCATGTGATAACTTATGTGCTATGATGTTGATTTGACTTGAAATAAAATTCAAATTTGAACCGATATTCAAATTTGAACCTATCTTCAATATTTTTTGAGTTCATTTGTTTGTTCTGTGATGTTGCATCGTTTTATGTACTACTATGCACTTTAGTTCATAAATCCAACCCTTTTTGTGAATTCCAACTCATAGTCACGGACAATGTTGACCAAACAGGCTCCAAAGTAAGGGAAAACGGCCCCATTTCTAAGCAAGTTTTTTTCGACCTTCTCAAAATCACCCAAAAAAGATTTTCTTAGCTTATATTATACCTATATAGGATCAATACAAAGTATCACCTTTTTTTGAATAAGTATTCATATTATTTAATTTATTTTTGAAAAAACACCCTTTAATACAAAGTTAGCAATAAAACAAGTTTAAAAATTTTAAATGCAAAAATAACTTCAGATCCTCCTTAGTCACTCTAAAATGAAGCTAAGGTGATGTTTTTGATTTTTTTGCATTTTCAAAACCTCAAACCCTCTTCTCACTCCTGTGAACTCCATGCAACCTCAGTCGAGATAGTCCAATTTGTGAAGGTTTTTTCAAGCAAAGATCATTAGATCAAGTTTATCATTTTATATCATAACTATGTAACATAAAAAGGCTATATGCGCAGGTTTTTCATTTTTTAGATTTTTTTTGAATTAGTTATACACATTTGAATGTTCGGTCAAACCTTTCAAAACCCCATTGACTGCCTCCAAACCCCATGTAACCCTAGCGCCAAACGTCCACCGTCGATCTAACCCTAACGCCAAACTGCGGCCGTCAGATAGGCCTTCTAGAAGGATTCCGTGTGGGCGATCCGTGGGCTCCAATCTGATTGGCCATCGTTTTTTCTCTCTGACGAACAGATAACGTTGAGCGGGGGATCATCTAAGTGACCGTTGGGCCGAGCGGATCGGGCCCGGCAGAGCCTGGCGTGCGTGCGCACGGCCGTCGAGAGGGGGATGGGCTGCATGCGAGAGGGTCAATGACATGTGGGCCATCCCTGTCCCATGCATGCCATGCAACATCGCAGCCTAGCTATTCTTTGCTCGTGAACACCTAGCCCGCCATTGCATGCACGCATCGACGCAGTAAAGCACGGCAGGGGCGCAGCATATAGGTACGTCGCATCTAAGCTATTTTAACAAATGCATGTTTGAACGAGACGGACGCGTCGGTGGTGCAGCTCCTTTTTCAGTGTCACGCGCGGATGAACGAGCCTGTTTCCCACGCGACGTCACCGTCGATGCAAGTGCACGAAACGATGCAACTCGCCTGTGCTGCCCGTGCCTCTTTGGATGCTCTGGCCGCCGTTTTTTGAATTAATGCCCGCAATTACTTATGCCAGTGCGAACGGAGAAGAGAAAATGATCCAGAAGGCACCGTGTACACATTGACCACAGCTGCAACGCGGCTATAAAAGGGCACCATTTCCTCATCCTCTCACACTCATCTCTCAAGCCTCCTCCCCTTCTTCTTTTCGAGCCAAATCCCACTCGAGCCACCATGCAGTTCAACGGCCCTACCTACCGTCGCCCTCCCACCGTGCCGAAGAGGCAGTACCCGGCCGGAGTCATCGTCGAGAATAGCCTGAGGGTGTGGGCCATCTCTAGGTGGAGGGGCCCTAGAGAGTTCGCTCGCTTCTTCCTCCAAGCCGGCTACCGCCACCTCCCTCCGGGCACTCCGCCCATGTTCCACCTCCACGAGCAGTACGATGGCAACGCCAACGGCCTCGTCATCGGCCTCCACGTCACCTTCACCAACCCCTACGACGCTCACCACCTCCTCGGCCAGGTGTTCTGGTGTGGATGCGAGTTTATCGCGTTCACGACCTACAACATCTTCACCAACTTCCACCACATCTTCCCTCACCCCAACAGCATGCACACCCTCCCCTACCAGATGCCGGAGGATGACGAGTGAGGGGCCCAAGGAGGAGGGGCCAAGGAGTGGCAAGGAGGAGGGGCCAAGGAGTTGTTCAAGGGGCGAGTCTTCTATCTATCTAGTTTGGGGCTCTAGTTTGTGTTTGTGTTGGTTCGGGCGTGTGTGCCCGTGTCTTTTATATATCTAGTTTTAATTATTTTACTTTCATGTTTTATGAACTATATGTTGTGGGGGGATGCCCCTCTATATGTTTTATCTATCTATGCTACTAGGGTACCCGATGCCCCACTATCTATCTATATGTTTTTTCGGTCCTAAAGTTTCTCCATTGCATTTTATTTATGTGGCCATGTGTACTAAAAAACAATTGATCTGGTATATTAGATGTCTTCTTTTTTGGGCACAACCTTTTTCGGTTGAAACACACGAGTAAAAACTTTGAAAACACCATAGCACAAGTAAAAAAATATATTAAGAAATGGTGCTTGGTTGAAATAAACTAGAACCAAACAATTGCAACTTTTTTGGTTCACAAAGACTGCTCAAATAATTATCTCAAATAGCTTATGCATAAAAATATCTCAAATAATTATCAGATGAGTTATCTCAAAAAAGGTGACTGCAGGAAACTTAAAATTTGTGAAATGATCTAAAGCCGAAAAGATATATCGATGTCAATGACCGTGTGCACTTTTTTTGCACTCCTTTTATCAATGGGCCTGGATATGTTCTATTCGGCCCTGCCTAACTTCTATATGGGCCTGGCCTTTTCGGGCAACTGTGGACGAACCTTTTTTTCCTTTTCTCCCTCTACCACTGAAACTGAAACTGATGACGAACTGAAGAAATAAAAAACGGGGCCGAAACAGAGTGGAGAGGACATGCTGAATTCATACAGCGCAACACTTTTATTCAAATGTACATATCATCCCGATTACAAATGATGCCCAATCTATTCACTTACGACTAATTATCATCACATAAACAAGTGCGAGACCAATTACACAAACATAAAAAAGTGCGGCCATGAGCCCCATCAAATTGCCCTGCTTCTGCAATTTGATGAGTTTCTTCATCTGCTTGTTCAGCTTCTTCAGCTCTGCCGTCACTCCTGCATCCCCCACAGTAGCACCAATGGAAGGGCGGGCGCCCCCGATGGAATTGCCAGATCCAGGGGCCCCGGATCCAGATGCGCCCGATCCAAACTTGCCCAACTTCTCCGCCTCCAACAGTAAATCGAGCTCCCCTGATGCACCCTCCAGTTGAATCCGCTCTATGTACTCATCTAGCCACTCAAAATGGGTGCATTGCTTCAATTTCTGAAATCGGAAAGATGAACCCTAAATCCCAAATCCGATGGGGAAAAATGGGCAAATATGAAATTGGGAGACAAAAACCAAAATTGGCATATTGAGAAGTAAAATCTCACCTTTCCCTGCTCTGGTTTGCTCTCGCATTTCACGAATTCCCGCCCAAGGTTGCCATTCTTGTCGGTCGTTGTGACTAGCCGCTTCAGGGGTGCGATACGTGGGCATGCAGGGCATCTTGTCATGGGCACTACGCCATAGCGCGGCGGGAGGCTGAAGCGGAGCTCGACATTGCTAGGTCGCGGCCCGGAACGGCGTTGCTGCGCGTCGTCGCCGGAGAAAAAGAACAACAACGGTCGGGGAGGGGGAGGGGGAGGATGGGCTCGGGTGCTGCACGGCTCGGGGCACGGCTCAGTGTCCTCTTGTACCAATGCTGACCTGGATAAGTTAGTGGGTCCCACGCTGTGGGTCCCGCTCACCTGACCAATGCTGAGTTGGATAAGTTAGTGGGTCCCATGCTGTGGGTCCCGCTCACCTGATTCGAGTTTTAAACATGTGTCTTTGGATTAGGCAGCAGTGTCGCATGGGAGCTATTTTTTCCAACGAAGATGTCGCATGAGAGCGATTACAACCAACTACGTCGCATGAGAGACAGTTCACACCAACGACGTCGCATGGGAGCTATTCACCCCCCTCCCCATGAACTCCGTCGCCTCCCTCCCGTGCACCGCCGCCGCCCTCCAAACGCGACGCCACCTCCCTCCCGCGCGCCGCTGCCTTCCTCCCCACGCGCCGCCGCCTTCCCCCACGCGCCGCCACCTCCCATCCCACGCGCCACCACCTCCCTCCCCACGCGCCGCTGCCTTCCTCCCCGAGACGGCGCCTCCCTCCCCACGCGCCGCCGCCTTCCTCCCAGCGACGGGTGCCTCCCTCCCCACGCACCGGCCACCTTCCTTCTCGTCGCGCTCCGCCGTCTTCTTCCCCGAGATCCAGCCGCCTACCCCTTCCCCAAGGTCCCACGGCTGCACCGCCGCCGCCCAGCCGCTCCATCTGCAAGCTAGAGATCTGGGCCGTCCTCCTCACCGCGGTGGCCCTACTACTTGACGGCGGCGGAAGGGGGTGGTGGGTGTCGGCGGGCTGCTTCTCCAGCGAGGACGCCGTGCTCCACGGGCACTGCCAGACATATCAAGTTCTGTGGTATGTTTCCTGTATGACCATGCATCAGTTCTTCAGTGCGCACAAAAAAGACCAGCAGTTCAACTCTCATTTACTAAACGCATTTTTCAGTTCAGTTCAATTAACGAATTTAATTCAGTTCAAATTCTTATAATAGTTTGAGTTCAGTAGGGCAGCAACCTGATGGCAGGACCACAACATTATCCGTACGAGGTTCGCCTGCAGTTCTAGATAAGGCAGGCTCGTTCTCTCTGCCTAACGAAGTAACAAGCTCTCTCTCTCTCTATATAAAGTATGTGTATGTGCTACAGCAACAAATAGCCGCCTGCTTTTTTTCTGAATTGCTCGGGCAGAAGAAAAGCTCCACGTGTGCTGCAAAAATTCTGAAATTACTAGATCTGTGTTAGTATTTTGAAATTAATAGATCTTCTGGTAAAGGGGAGTTAAGCTCTACGACCACTTGGATGTGGAATTGTGGATGCTCACGCTCCTACACTGGGCGAGCTCCCAGGGCACCACGGGGCTTGAGATTGTCATCTCTACCCTCGGGCACGAGGGCCAAGAGGCTGCCTGCACCCTCCTAAATGAAATGACACTTCCAACCAGCAGCTGGCCTGATGCCCGTACATAGACCGTCAGTACTTTTTATGATTTCCTGTATGCCTGTACATGAAAAAGTCTCAACAATTCTGTTTCTTGTCTACATGATTTTGTGCTTGCTTATCACAAGTTCACGTTGAATGCTCAATGTAGTAGCTAGCTGAAGAAAAGGTATGGTCCTGTAGCTTTGGTCTTACCATTGTGGTGCTTGTGTTATTGTGTAGGAAAATGAAAGAAAGGAGTTTTTTTTTGCAAATCAATGAATGAGAAAAGTGTTTGTTGTCTTCCCGCCCAATTTAGAGCTCCACAAAAGTTCAAAGTTCAGAGTAGTTGTTTGGAGATGAACAATAAATAAGTATAATAAAACAAAAGAAAAATTTGTAAAATAATACGACAAAGTTCCATATGCCGATTCAAATTGTAGAAGCATGTAAGGAAGAGTAGTTATGCTCCATTACATATATGATGTATTTGTGTAGTGTGATGGTTCTGACACACTATTTTCTTCTGATGCAAATGTAGCGTGTAGGGAAAATAATAATTCTGACACTATTTTGTACCTCTCTGAAATGAGTCTTTCGCATGTACGGTTCTCCCCTTTGTACTACTTCCATTGTACTAACATATTCTTTGTTGGATTTCTGGGCATTACTGCGGAATGGTCTAACACAATTTGTAGCACAATTTTCTGTTGCGGACAACACTACATAAATTAAGATAACATGAGAGATTTTCCCAAACTATTTTTATGTTGGTTGTTACAATATTGTTTGAGTGAAGAACTGCATGAAAGTATAGCATAATGTAGGAGCTTTGATTTACAAAAAAATAAGGCACCACCACTAGCCTGCCCACCTTGGTTGCTGGCAGCCATCCAAGTTGAGCGCTGATAGTAGTCATGTGAGTCCATCGACGCCACTCTCTCACAGCAATCCTGTAAGAGAGTACAATTGGGGAAACCTAGAAAGTTCAATGAACAAAAACCTTTAAGTTCATACGGTGAAAATCGGGAAAGTTTGAAAAAATGAGAATATTGGAAAACATCAATTTTGATGCTCTGGTTGACCTTATGCTTGCAGCTGAGTGTACTTATTCTGATGCACTGGTTGACCTTATGCTTCCAGCTGAGCTGGAATTCCTCCTATTCAAATGCTTGCAACATTCAATTATATTTTGTTTGAAACATACACATTCAGATAAACATGCTAACAACTCCTCTTGCTATACTCATGCTTGTACTTGTTTATTTTTCTTGTTTGGGAAATGGTTTCCTATCCTCCTAACAACTTTTCTCAAATTTCATTTAATTTAGTTTCAAATCAAACCAGAGCTAATGCATAAATGTCATTGGGTGAGGTTGCTAGGAAGATTTGCATTAGAGAATGCTTTGTTGGAAAAGCTTCTATTGGTATTATTAACAACAAAACTCTCGGTGGACATAGACCGTAAATCTTGAGACTATTTTCACCATTTTTGGCCCTTTGGTGTTTGGAAATTCTAAATTTTGTTGATTTCAACTTGATGAATATAAAGATATATGCCATGAGTTTTAGATTATATCTCTGCTGTTGTAATTGCTTGTTGGTGTTTATTAGTAGATATACATGTATGAGTTCACTCCTGACTATTGTAATAAAGTTTTTTAGGATTTGGAAGTATCTAGTCTGGATTGGCAGTGTAAAAACCATATATAAAATGTCTTGATGCATGCTAGCAGAAATCTGAAAATAAACTCAGCACAATTCCTATATTTTATTCAAGTTCAAAGCTAAACATTTCTAACAGCTTATCGCTCCTTGCAGGATACACACTATTCATCGCATTTGTCATCGAGCGATTGCACCACTATCTTCAGAAGCTCATCACCCTGAGGAAATCAGCCAACACCTCCCAGAGAGGAGCTTGAAATTTTCCAAATGGAGTTCAAACGTGAATTTGAGAAAATGATTCCTCGGCTAAGTTCGAAAAATGTCATTCTGTGAAGTTCGGCTATTCAGCCATGGACTAGTGGACAAAATTACTGTTATGACCTCTCTGGCTAACAAAATCCCGATTTGACCTCGTTTACAAATTTTTTTCGTTTTTGACCTTTTTAGGAGACGCCAACATCCCTGGCGTCTGGGTTGCGAAGCAGACGCCACGGATCCTAGCGTTTGGCCCCTGGCCCGCACTGCCCGCCTGCCCGTCGACCCGCTGACGTGGCAAAGGGGCCAGACGCCAAGGACCCTGGCGTCTGGCCCCGGTAACTGGATAACCCCACGGGAGAGTGTGTGGGACCCACCCCACACACTTTCCCCTATCCACAACCCGAGCTTGAAGAAGACTTGGAGCTCTCATACTCTCTCCCACCCCTCAAGCTTCCCCTCAAATCCTCTCCAAAAGGTGCATCCCTTAGGTGGATCTTTCCATCACTTTGCTGCTCTTGGTAATCTCCCCCAAATCATCCAATTATTTTTTGTTAAATCTTGCTATTTTGGTTGCATTTTATACATGTTGGTGGAACCCTAGTTCATGTTTTCTCTCCCATATGTTAGTGTGAATGGCTTGGTTAACTTTGATAATATAGTGCTATGCATGGTGTGTAGTAGGAATATATGTTTGTTGAGTAGAAAGATTGGTGGTTAGCGTTAGTTAGTGATTAGGGTTAACTTTGCTTAGTGTGTGTTAATTAGTGATACTTTTGTGGACATGACCAATAATTTAGTGTTGATATGATTTGGATATAATAAGATGTATTTGGATAAACACCAATTCTCATTGAAGTCTTAAATGCATTCATGTTATTTTTAGATGGAGAGACTTGTTAATGTTAATTACATTGACAAGGAGGCATTCTTGAGTAATAATGCCGACACGGGTGAGGAACCATTGGTTTTTGATACAAGCCCTAGCTATGAGGATGTTGTTGCAAAAGTGAGACAAGTTTTGAAGTGGATGGACACCAATGTTGATGTTAAATTAATAGGAAGGTATGATGTTGGAGTTGGAGCCAAATCTCGCTTGAAAAGTATGCCTATCACCTCAGATTTGCATTGGGATGTATACAAGGAAAAAGTATCCCAATCAGAAGATAAGTCACTTGAATTGTTTGCCACCAAGGTTGAATCTCCTCGGTTTATCTTTGATTTGAACCGGCATGTCTCTTCCCCAATGGATGACATGAGCGAGAGGACAATGGTGCCACTTGTTGAGCATAGGGTTGTGGTTGATGCCCCCAATGTTTATCCCCCACCACATCCCCGTGTACCATCTATTAAAGAAAATGAGGTTGAGTTGTATGCCCCCAATGCTTCTAGCCAACCACCAACTAGCCAAGCAAATGAAGTTGAGGTGATTGCTAGTGACGGAGTAATTCAAGAGGATGAAGATGCTTATGATGATGACGAAGAGCAAGAGGAAGGGTTTCATGGTAATGATGTTGGTGACTTGGATGCGTACATAGCGCAAAAGGACATGGATCGTGACTAGCCATTTACGCATCAATATGCGTATGACTCGGATGACGAGGGTCTAGTTGAACAGTTGGACGAGGATGGATTCACAAAGGAGGAGAACCAAATCCACTTTGAGCTGACGGGCTTACAAAAAAGAACTCACTTGTTTAAAGATCTCAGCCTTGCCCATAAAGCTGTTCTTGACGGTGGAATGAGAATGACGGCGATTGAGCCAACACCATGCCCGGATCCAGGAGAACCAAGGGTGGAAAATGAGGACGAGAATGCTTATTTGAAGAAAGGAGTGAAGTTTCTGAGCTTGCCTATGCTGAAGTTTTGGTTGGCTGACTATGCCATTCGAAACCATAGGCCATTTTATGTTGAGCACTCCGACATGAAGTTGCGTTACACCAGGTCCACACCCAGACGCCAAGGACCCTGGCGTCTGGCTCGCTTTGCTCACGCAGGTGACCAGACAAGGTGGCTGGTGTGTCTGATGGACACCCAGACGCCACGGTCCATGGCGTCTGCCTCCCACACCCAGACGCCAGGGACCCTGGCGTCTGGCTTGCTTTGCTCGCGCAGGTGACCAGACAAGCTGGCTGGTGTGTCTGATGGACACCCAGACGCCACGGTCCATGGCGTCTGCCTCCCACACCCAGACGCCAGGGACCCTGGCGTCTGGCTTGCTTTGCTCGCGCAGGTGACCAGACAAGCTGTCTGGTGTGTCTGATGGACATCCAGACGCCACGGTCCATGGCGTCTGCCTCCCACACCCAGATGCCAGGGACCCTGGCGTCTGGCTTGCTTTGCTCACGCAGGTGACCAGACAAGCTGTCTGGTGTGTCTGATGGAGACCCAGACGTCACGGTCCATGGCGTCTGGTGTCCAGAGAGCATTCTTGCAGTTATCTGTCTGATGGATAAGATTTGAGTGGATAAGATTTTTTGGGCCCACCTCTAGCCCTCTCATCCATTCATCTCCACCTCTACCCCTCTCATTTCACTCATATCCACCCACTCTCACCTCTAGCCCTGCCAACGTCACTCCCTCATCCAGCACCCTAACCCCCCCCTCAGATCTCTCATAAATCGGTCCAGTTTCACCGTTGGATCTTCAGGATTTTGAGACTAGAAGGTAAATCAACTCCACCCCCATTTTATGGTTGGTTTAATTTATCATACTTTTGTGAAAACCCTAGTTTGTTTTCCTTGTGGTCTAATGTATCATAGGTTAGCTACTAAGAGATTTGTATGTTGTAGATGGCTAAGGAAACTCAGTGGGTGCTTAGCCCTGTTGTTCATGTGCAAGGCTTGTCTCCATGTATTGTGCAAGTTAGTGAAGTGGACCTCACTTTCGATTGGTTGAAGACTAAATTCATGTTGAAGCAAGGGTTGAAGGAAGAGGATTTTGTGTACTACGTCAGCAGGAGGCAGTCAGATGGCCCCGGGGAAAGAAAATTGGTTGACATAACTGATGATGACAAGATCCAAGAAATGCTGGAAGAATGGAAATGGAAAAAGGTTGTTGACTTGCATTGCTACAGGAAACCGAGTTATATGTGATGTTCATTGTATGTGATGAACTTCTCATTCGAGACTATTTGTGTAATTTGAACTATGTTTGTAATTTGCTATGTCATTCGAGACATTGTATCGTAGACCATCGTGGTCATGAACTATGTTTGTCATTTGCTATTATCGTAGACAAACGTGATAATGAACCTTGTGTGTGTGTTCAACTATAGTGGTATGAAAAGACTATGCAATGCTTATGTATGTTTGTTATTCGAGACTACAAGTGAAAAGACAAAACTGACTTATATCCAGACGCCAAGGACCCTGGCGTCTGGTACCTACCCTGTGCTGGCTCCCCTGCTTTACCCTGTTTCTGGTGTCAGTCGATAGCTAGACGCCAAGCACCCTGGCGTTTGGTCCCCTGACTTATAGCCAGACGCCAAGGACCCTGGCGTTTGGTCCCCTGACTTATAGCCAGACGCCAAGGACCCTGGCGTCTGGTACCTACCCTGTGCATATAAATGAGTAAATGAGTCCTCCTTTTGACAGATTTCATGGCAATCAATGAATTCATAGACATCACAGGAAACAACAACAACAACAACAACAACAACAACAACAACAACAACAACAACAAAGCCTTTAGTCCCAAACAAGTTGGGGTAGGCTAGAGGTGAAACCCATAAGATCTCGCAACCAACTCATGGCTCTGGCACATGGATAGCAAGCTTCCACGCACCCCTGTCCATAGCTAGCTCTTTGTCGATACTCCAATCCTTCAGGTCTCTCTTAACGGACTCCTCCCATGTCAAAATCGGTCGACCCTGCCCTCTCTTGACATTCTCCGCACGCTTTAGCCGTCCGCTATGCACTGGAGCTTCTGGAGGCCTGCGCTGAATATGCCCAAACCATCTCAAACGATGTTGGACAAGCTTCTCCTCAATTGGTGCTACCCCAACTCTATCTCGTATATCATCATTCCGGACTCGATCCTTCCTCGTGTGGCCACACATCCATCTCAACATACGCATCTCCGCCACACCTAACTGTTGAACATGTCGCCTTTTAGTCGGCCAACACTCCGCGCCATACAACATTGCGGGTCGAACCGCCGTCCTGTAGAACTTGCCTTTTAGCTTTTGTGGCACTTTCTTGTCACAGAGAATGCCAAAAGCTTGGCGCCACTTCATCCATCGGGCTTTGATTCGATGGTTCACATCTTCATCAATACCCCCATCCTCCTGCAACATTGACCCCAAATACTGAAAGGTGTCCTTCCGAGGTACCACCTGGCCATCAAGGCTAACCTCCTCCTCCTCACAGCTAGTAGTACTGAAACCGCACATCATGTACTCGGTTTTAGTTCTACTAAGCCTAAACCCTTTCGATTCCAAGGTTTGTCTCCATAACTCTAACTTCCTATTTACCCCCGTCCGACTATCGTCAACTAGCACCACATCATCCGCAAAGAGCATACACCATGGGATATCTCCTTGTATACCCATTGTGACCTCATCCATCACCAATGCAAAAAGATAAGGGCTCAAAGCTGACCCCTGATGCAGTCCTATCTTAATCGGGAAGTCATCGGTGTCGACATCACTTGTTCGAGCACTTGTCACAACATTATTGTACATGTCCTTGATGAGGGTAATGTACTTTGCTGGGACTTTGTGTTTCTCCAAGGCCCACCACATGACATTCCGCGGTATCTTATCATAGGCCTTCTCCAAGTCAATGAACACCATATGCAAGTCCTTCTTATGCTCCCTATATCTCTCCATAAGTTGTCGTACCAAGAAAATGGCTTCCATGGTCGACCTCCCAGGCATGAAACCAAACTGATTTTTGGTCACGCTTGTCATTCTTCTTAAGCGGTGCTCAATGACTCTCTCCCATAGCTTCATTGTATGGCTCATCAGCTTAATTCCATGGTAATTAGTATAACTCTGAACATCCCCCTTGTTCTTGAAGATTGGTACTAATATACTCCGTCTCCATTCTTCTGGCATCTTGTTTGCCCGAAAAATGAGGTTGAAAAGCTTGGTTAGCCATACTATCGCTATGTCCCCGAGACCTTTCCACACCTCAATGGGGATACAATCAGGGCCCATCGCCTTGCCTCCTTTCATCCTTTAAAGCCTCCTTCACCTCAGACTCCTGGATGCGCCACACAAAACGCATGCTGGTCTCATCAAAGGAGTCATTCAGTTCAATGGTAGAACTCTCATTCTCCCCATTGAACAGCTTGTCGAAGTACTCCCGCCATCTATGCTTAATCTCTTCGTCCTTCACCAAGAGTTGGCCTGCTCCGTCCTAGATGCATTTGACTTGGCCAATATCCCTCGTCTTCCTCTCCCGGATCTTAGCCATCTTATAGATGTCCCTTTCACCTTCCTTCGTGCCTAACCGTTGGTAGAGGTCCTCATATGCCCGACCCCTTGCTTCACCAACAGCTCGCTTTGCGGCCTTCTTCGCCATCTTGTACTTCTCTATGTTGTCTGCACTCCTATCCAGGTATAGGTGTCTGAAGCAATCTTTCTTCTCTTTAAGCGCCTTCTGGACATCATCATTCCACCACCATGTATCCTTATCTTCGCTTCTCCTTCCCCTGGACACTCCAAACTCCTCCGAGGCCACCTTACGAATGCAAGTCGCCATCTTCATCCACACATTGTCCGCTCCCCTCCTTCCTCCCAAGGGCCCTCCTTAAATACCCTCTTCTTGAACACCTGAGCTACCTCCCCCTTGAGCTTCCACCACTTCGTTCTAGCGACCTTGGCACGCTTATCCCGCTGGACACGAATCCGAAAGCGGAAGTCAGCAACCACCAGCTTATGCTGGGGTACAACACTCTCCCCAGGTATCACCTTACAGTCTAGGCATGCACACCTATCTTCTCTTCTCGAGAGGATGAAATCAATCTGGCTAGAGTGTTGGCCACTACTAAAAGTCACCAGATGTGATTCTCTCTTTCTAAAGAGGGTGTTAGCTACAATCATGTTGTAGGCTAGAGCAAAGCTTAAGACATCTTCTCCTTCTTGATTCCTGATGCCATAGCCAAAGCCCCCATGTGCCCCTTCAAAACCTGTGTTAGATGTACCCACGTGGCCATTGAGGTCTCCTCCTATGAAGAGCTTCTCACCAATCGGTACACTCCTAACCATGTCTTCCAAGCCTTCCCAGAACTCCCTCTTGGTGTTCTCATTGTGGCCTACTTGCGGGGCATATGCGCTGATAACATTGAGAACCAAGTCCTCAGCTACCAGCTTGACCAGGATAATCCGGTCCCCACGTCTCCTGACGTCTACCACTCCATACTTGAGGCTCTTGTTGATCAAGATGCCTACACCATTTCTGTTTGCAGCCGTCCCCGTGTACCACAGCTTGAAGCCGGTATCCTCCACCTCCTTCGCCTTCTGTCCTCTCCATTTGGTTTCTTGGACGCAAAGGATATCAACACCTCTCCTCACTGCTGCATCAACTAGCTCCTGAAGCTTCCCTGTCAGAGACCCTACGTTCCAGCTACCTAAGCGAATCCTCCTAGGCTCGGCTAGCTTCCTTACCCTTCGCACTCGTCGAGTCAAATGAGAAGACCCTTGCTCATTTTCCACTACATCCGGGCGCCGATGTAGCGCGCCACTAAGGATGCGACGACCCGATCCTCGCTCACTTGCCACCATATCCGGATCAAGATACGGCGCGCCACTTGGGGGGTGACGGCCCGGCCCTTGCCCATTTTCCACCACATCCGGGTTCCGATGTGGCGCGTCGCTGAGAGGGTTATACCCCAACGAAAATCTTTTGGGTTTCATCTCCATAAGAGTGGCTGAGTTTTTACGTTGGCTCGCCAAGCCTATCACAACCCTCCTCCTTTACCCGGGCTTGGGACCGGCTATGTTGAGACAACATAGGCGGAGTTACATCACAGGAAACAACAATTCACATAAATCACATCATTGAGTAGTACTTTTAAACGAGTTCATGGAAAGAGACTACACCAAGTTCATCGAAACAAACTAGAACAAGCTCATTGAAACAAACTACAACAAGCTCACTTCTTGCATACACAGGTTCACAGAATTCATAATAGTATGACAGGTTCATAGAACACAGAAGATAGCACATAAGACACCAAATGCGCGCCACCGTCATCACCTCTCCCACGCTGGAGCGGGCCAAACCGGAACAAGAAGCTCACTTCCTCCTTCCTCTCTTCACCATGGTTGCAAGTGTAGGCTCCTCCTCTTTGCTAGTCTCGTCCTCTTCCTCTTCGTTGTATGCCTCCTCCTCCGCCTCAGTGTTGGCCTTATATCTTTGCATTCCTATTGGGATAAGCTTATGAGGATACTCCGGACTATGGAATTGTGTGTTCCATGTCTTCTTTCTACCTTTCTTGCCTGGTCTCTTAGCTATGGCTTTGCCTTTCCTAGATGGTTGTGGAGCATTGCCTTGTGTTGGTTGTGTAGCCTGTGATGGTTGTGGAGCATCAACATCATACTCATGATCCTCTTCATGTGTTGCATCATACTCATGCTCCTCATGATGTGTTGGCTCCTCTTGATGTGATGGCTCCTCTTCATGGAACTCCTCCTCCATGTCCTCATTGTTTTGTAGATAACACCGTCTATTAGCTGTGGCAGCGCGGCTACCAGGTGCATACACGTCACTGGACTGAGCACCATGGCAAGACAGCATTGCTGCCATCTTATGAAACCGCTTCTTAAACTTCTGCAAAAATATGCTATGATATGAGATGCACATAAATAATCCGCGAAAAGAAACTTTTATAATATATTGATCACACCTCCATCGTGCTCCTAAGAGTCCTCTCAGATAATGCACCACCAGGTGGATGACTCAGTGCAACATTGGCATCGTTGACGCACAGAAGCAACTCTCTGCCCTGCAATTCATGAACACACCAAACTTATGTATTTGAAAGAAGACAACATGATGCAAGTATGTTAGAATAGGTCAAAAAGACTACCATTTCATCATGCATCGGTGCATAGTCAACGTGAGCCCCTCTGGTGTCTCTCACAGCCATGTTGAAGGTTTGATAACCTTGTGCAGTCTCCGGGTCTTCAGACACCAACTCCGACCACTCCTCATGAGTCCAACCAAGCTTCAGCTTTAACCGGTAACGATCCGCATACCACACTTGGTACTTCTGATATGCTGACTGATTGTGAGGTCTATTCTCTGATTGCACTAACGTGTCTCTTTGTATTCCAAATTTCTATCCACGCACGGTGTTTGTTTGCCCAATCCGATATATCCTGATTGTTCCTTCGATCGAACCTACAAATGATGCACGGGACAAAGCATTAGCAAACATTGACTTATTCAATGCTCTACTACATACTCAAGGCATGCTTGCTTACCGATGCAGAGATAGAATTTCCTCCTTGCTCTCCTCAATTGGAATACCTTGTCTTCTTCCAAATTGTCTTGCCACATGGTCTACAAAGTGCCACTCGACTGCGAAGAAGCATATCATTGGGCACCTCGCCCGCCAAAGATGGCTATCACGCGTGCACATCTCATTAAGATCAAAGTCACGATCTTCCACATAAGGCAACCAATATACCTGCAAAACAAAGATATACATTGTTAGCTACATAAGTTTCATTCTTGACTAAATTTTATCTCATCGAACTTCTCAAAACCTGCTCAGCAGTCAAGGTGTCCAGCTCGTTCATATAGCACTTGTATCGCACATGCGAGCTTCCTGTGTAGACTGTCACTTGTTCCCAATAGTAAGCAAGCGTAGGGCGCCGATAGGGATCATCATCATGCAACCCGTCATGATTACCCCGTGGGTTTGCCATGAGGGGGTTCTTGAAATCGGGCCGTCCTACCGGGATCCTCTCCCACATCCACACGGATAGACTCCAAACAAACCCAGACAATGAGGATGTATCTCCCTTCCTCCGACACGCCAAGTCAAGCTGCAATCAAACAAACATGTTAGATATGGAGGCGCATGACAAATGCAAGATAAATGGTTGCAAATATCTCTTACCTGGCGATACAAATATGCTAGTGCGGCCGAACCCCAGCTATACTGGGTATCCCAGTTATTGAGTAGCTCCAAGAACATCCAGAGGGCTGAGTTCCCGGTTGCATCTGAGAAGACTACCTTGGTTAGTACATACCAAAGATAGGCCCGCGCGTACTGCTGCACAACCACATCATTGGCACCCTGAGGGCACGGATTGGTGTTTCCTCTGACCAGTTTTAGCCAGGAATGCCTCACTCTTGCGGTATCGGCCTTGCCTTCCTGAGGGCCGTCGGGCTCAACACCAATTAAAATGCCAGTCCGTTCTCGCCAATTACCAACGCTCACACGACGGGTAACAGCTTGTCCGTTGATAGGAAGGCCGCTTATCATAGCCATGTCCTGTAGGGTCATCGTCATCTCCCCACATGGAAGGTGGAACGAGTGAGTCTCCGGCCTCCAACGATCCACAAGTGCGGTCAGCGCCGCGTGGTTCACCGGCGGAGCGCGTCGCTTAAACTGCAACACGAATGGGAGAAGACCCAATCTCCGAACGTAAGGCTCGTACCGCGGGTCGTAAGTAAAGTCATCAGCGGAATGGCCCCTCATGCGCATAGCAACTACAAGCGGCAAATAAAGTGATGTTTTAATCAATACAAGAACACAAATGAGAAACAATGAAAATTGATAAGTCTAGCTTCTTACATCTCCCTTCTCAATGGCACGAGCACGATGCTCCTTATCCCACTCATCGATTAATCCGTCATACCAAGGTCCATCATCATCCGCCATCCTACAAAAAAAAATCACAAACATCTATGAATACATGAACAATATCAAACAATACTATTTCCTTCTTCAAGTTATGCCATATAAAAACACCATTCTTCTCACACATAACCACATCATTTCTTTCTTCTACATATGCACACATATCATCTAGAGTACCAAATTTCACCATCAAATAAAATTCATAATCATCATCCGCCATTCTATTGAACAAATCATGGCACACACAATCATCAAATTTCATCATCTCTTTGCAAAAAAAACTTTGCCATCTATATATTCAACTATATTGTCATACCACTTCACACATATAATATTTTTTGTAAATATATTTGCTTGCCAAAGTAGTCTTTTCAGATTCAAACAAATATTATGCCATCTATATATTCAACATATAGCTAATTTACTAGCACATGCATACATCATCTTCTCAAATATACGCACATCATCTTTCAATCAAATAAAATTCTCAAACAATATGGTGTCACATAACCATATGCACAATTTTATCATATGCAACATCTCTCTCTCCCTTAAAACACTAATATTAAAAACATATGCAAATACATAACATCTAATTTATACAACCCAATCTGTGGAACAAATCATGTCACATACAACCATCAATTTCATCATCTCTTTTGCAAAAATAAATAAGCCAATAGGATAATCTACATATGAACCAAACAATTTCAAATTGCATACATATTCAACAACACATCATCTACTATCTACAAATCAACTATACCATCTAACAACTACACAAAATTTACTAAAACAGAAACAACAAGTACTCATCTAACATCTCCCAATGATGAATAATGCAACCAAAAAGAGATGTTCTAATCAAAACAAATTGGAGGGAATGGAGGAGAATACCTCAAGGATGTTTGGGGCCTCAGATCCACAAATTTGGGTGGAGGATGGAGTAGATCAAGGGGGGAATTGGTGTGAGGGAGAAGAGGGGCGAGAGAAAAGTTTCCTCTGTTCTTGCGTTCGGCTGCCGCCAGGGAGAGGTTGGGGATGGGTGGGCTGGGCCCCCGCGTGGTGTAAACCTACCAGGGCCAGACGCCAGGGTCCTTGGCGTCTGGCCCCTTTACCACGTCAGCGGGTCAACGGGCTGGCGGGCAGTGCGGGCCAGGGGCCAGACGCCAGGGTTCGTGGCATCTACTTCGCAACCCAGACGCCAGGGATGTTGGCGTCTCCTAAAAAGGTCAAAAACGATTTTTTTTGTAAACGAGGTCAAATCGGGATTTTGTTAGCGAGAGAGGTCATAACAGTAATTTTGTCCTGGACTAGTCAATGGTGGAGTTGCTTTGTTTCTTTTGTACATACGTGAATTGAATGCAATCAACGGAAAGAAACATATGTTGATTCTCCAAGTTAGAGTTCATTTTTATTTTCTTACAAGTAGCAAAACTTCCTGTGTAGATCAGTACAGCTTCTGTGCGATCTTGTGTTACAAATCTTGTAGTACTGTTTTTACAGGGATCTTTCTAGTACTTTGTAAAGCAAGCGTGATCCATTTGTAAAAATATGACAAAAGACATCCTTCACTCTTGCAGTCTTTTGCTAAAAAAATGTTTTAAGTTCAATGGATGCCATCGAGAAAGTTCAAACATTTGATATTCCTGTGCTCATATTCTCTACCTGAATGTTATTTATTTGTTTGCGACTCGTCTCATACTTTGCGAGATGAAAAAATTTCTCTCCAGGTTTTCTACTCTTTATATGAGTGGTGAATGTGTTCTCTCCACTCTCTTATCTATTTTGGTTGATGACCCCGTGGACATAAAAAAATTGTATGGGAAAGTTTGTGTAGTACTAGCATATAAGTTCTAGAAAACTAAACAAGGAAAGTTCAAACAAGAAGCTCTATGCACTTTCCTGTCTATTTTGGTTGATGTTCAACGTGTATTACTAGCATATAAGTTCAAAAAACAAACTGCAATCAGTTCCATGAAAATGCAAAGAAGTTCAAAAAAATATAAAAAATTTCTAGAGTCAAGTACAAGTGCTCATCCAACACAGTTAAAAAAATCTGGTCCGTCCATGTATTACTAACATATACGTTCAAAAGATTAAACACGGTTAGTGCGTCTATTGAATTCAAGAAAATCCTAAGAAGATCAGTACAAACTCATAAGGAGATCAGTACGAGTTCAAGTGATCAAGTAAACCTATTAATCACTCTCTCAAGTGTGATGAAAAAAATGGGCAGTAAATTGATGAAAAAATATCATCGAGTTCAAAACACGCGAAGACACGTGATAGCCACCCCTGTTCGGGCGTAGTAAGTACCTCAGTACGAGTTAAAAACGATGGTCCGTTCGGAATAAAAGAAATGGCAGAAATTCAAATTGTAAAGTTCAAGCAAAAAAAGAAACCCCATGAAAATCCTGCTTAGTAAGTACCTCAGTACAAGTCGTAAAATGAGAGAAGTTCAGAACAACGTTGTCAAAAAAATGTCGAGTTAAAAAAACACATTTTTTTTGAATAAAATATATTTCAGTTCGATGATACAAACCATACAAGTACATGGGCGACGATACAGTAAACCGTTGAAAACTTTTGAGAAAAATATTGCCAAAAAAACAGAGCAAAGTCTAGTTAGTGAAAACACGCTTAGTACAAACCCATGCAAGCATCAGTACAAGTACTCTTTTTCGTAACCATTCAAAATTACTCTACAAAAAATAGCTCAGTACAAACATACACATATATCAGTACGACTACTCTGTTTTTCAGACGAGAAAACAACAAGATTTATTATGCCGTATTCTAAATTACTCTTAAACGGTTGCGAAGTAGAGAAAACGTTCAACATGACTAAGTTTCGCATTTTCGATAGCTATCCAATGGTATATTATTTGCCATATTTCGACAAACTTTTTTAAAAAAATCACGTTTAAAATCAAATTTGACCGTATTCGAATTCGTTTTTAAACCGTAAGGAATTAGAAAAACATTTCTATACGAAAAAGTTTCGCATTTTCCATAGCTTTCCAAAACCGTATCATTTGTGTCAATCCGACAAACCTTTTGCAAAAAATCACGAAAATACGTTTCGCCCAGAATTTCACCATTTTTCAAATTACTTTTAAATCATATAGAATTAGTAAAAACAATACATATATGAAAGATACGAATTTTCACCAGCTTTCCAACGCCATCTTATTTGCTCAATTCCGAAAAATGGTTTGAAAATTGAGTCCAAAATACGATTCATGTTTTCAGTTTTGAAAAAAATGGTTTTTTCAAAACTGCTCTTAAACCATAATGATTTTGCAAAAACATTCAATATACTTAAAATATGGTTGTCAAGAGCTTTCCAACGATATATTACACGCCCCGTTCGAACAAAAAAATTATAAAAAGTTTTTGAACTAAAGAAGACGATCTGTTAAACACAAGTGAAAGCATCAGTTCAACCGCTTCGAAAACATCAGTACAACCACCTGAAACCGTCAGTTCAAAAAGGGTAACAGAATAATATTTTGTTACGCATAACAGAATAGCCCAGATGTATATATATATATATATATATATATATATATATATATATATATATATATATATATTACGTGCACGTCCGTGAACAAGTACACCTCACTCAGTGTCGGGACTTTTCGGTTTCCGAGGCACATGCCACATTAAAATTGTGAAAATGTCTATTCAAACATCACACAACACCTCTTTGCGCCACATACATGCAACCGGTGGTTATCCTAGCTAGGACAGTCACTTGTGAGGCTTCCATCTGTGCGCCCACGAGGCCATCATCGATGCATGTGCATCACTTTGACCTACATCGGGAGAGGTTAATTAATTTCACCATCAATGAGGATTCTTTTTAGATTGTATTACGGTAGGAGCATATAGTATGCGTCGAAGAGGGGGAAGGGGACCATCATATGTAGTACGCATCATGAACCTCGCTCTGTGTGTGGGTGCATGGCTTACGGTTTTTGAGGCATGTGTGGCACATCAAAGTTGTGCATTTTATGTATTATATTCAACATATGTTTGTCCCACTTGCAAAGCGATGGTGGTTGTCCTCTCACACCCGCTTAAGCGGTTATCAGCAATATCGATGCTTTCCATTTGTGGGCCCGCTTAGTCCATCACTATTTTTTGTCTCACAATGAGAGTGGTTAATTTGACTTAGGAGGGGGTTATTTTTTTGCTTGTAAATATGGTATACACACACACATATATGTGTACGCATGAATCCCTCCCATCGAGTCGAAGTGGCTAGTACAACGACACGTCATGAACCGATCTCGCTCTGTGTGGGGAGAGTGTACGATTTTCGATGCACGCGCCACATCAATGTTGTGAAATGGTATTCAAACATGCATGCATGCATCGCCTTCATACATATGCATATAGTGGTTGTCTTCAAACGGTACACTCCCTCGCGTGGTTAACGGCGACAAGCCTATATATTCGTGGGCCCGCGTGGACATCCATGATCACCTTGAACGACAACAAGATAGGTTACCATGGCGGATTCTTCATTTGTTTCGTGTTATCGTAGTATAGGTCATGGTGAGATTCATACCTAATTAAAGTTTGAGCGCATATACTATGCACACATGCATGCATGAATCCTCGTCGTCGACTTGAAGTGTGGTGTAACATACATATGCATCATCAACCTAACCCTCACTTAGTGTGGGGATTTCTAGTTCGAAATCACGGTGCCACATCAAAGTTGTTCTGTTGTGTACTAAAAAACACACCTGATCCATACATATGTTTGGGCCACATGCATGCAGTGGTTATCTTCGGGGACTAGATAGCTACTTGCGTGATTATTGGCAAGCTAGCCTATCAGGGGTCACATGGACGACCATCAGTTTCACCAGCAATAAGAAAGATGTTGTACGACCAAGGTGGATTATTCTTGGTCCGTTTTACGATCAATCTAGGTGAGCCTCTCTGGAAAGCCGACTTAAAAGTGTGTG
>NC_041383.1:282210043-282216872 GCF_002162155.2 Triticum dicoccoides | reverse complement strand
CTTTGCAGTTTGCTAGGTGAACCACGGTTGGGGGGCATCCATTCATAGCTTAGGATTCCCTTCGCGACGACACGAGGGAGGGGGGCTGCAAGCTACTGCGCACTTTGCTAGGTGACCCTTGGTTGGGGCAGGGGGCGGGGCATGCATTCATAGCTTAGGATTCTCTTCGTGCCGACACGAGGGGGGGGGGCAAGCAATATCGTGCACTTTGTGAGATAGGTGAGACATCAAAGTTGCATTTGGTATATGAAAATCAAACCACCCTTTTCATACATATAAATTTGGTCCACATGCAAGTGTGTTCGTGTTCTGACCCTCTCCCGTGTCATTTTTCACCAAATTTATGAACATTAGACAAGTCGGATGACGCAACAGACACGATTCACTCAAACTAACCATGTGCCATGCCGGTGCCCCTATCACGCACACATCCGCATAGTACATTGGGCTCCACGAGGATTCCCCTCTAAAAAATATCTGTCCGCCTCGAGGGTTTTTCTGTTTCATAACACACGGTTGTTATCTCTGGACCGTGTGCGATGTTTCTTCTTCCCAATCACACTGCATCCCTAGAAAATATATGCCCGCCTCGAGGAGGGTTTTTGTCTTTCATAACACATGGTTGTTATCTCCGGACCATGTGCGATGTTTCTTGTTCCCAATCCCACCCGCCCCTAGAAAATATCTGCCCGCCTCGAGGGTTTTTCTGTTTCATAACACATGTTTGGTATCTCCAGACCATGTGGGATGCACCATCATCAAAAAAATCATTAGCCCCAGCATTTCACTCCTGCGTTTGACTCCCTCATTGTAAATTTTTCAGTACCCGCGTCATTTCCTCAAACACACCCCTGCCCCCCTCCACACACACACACACACACACACACACCAAAACCTCCTCGGGTGCGCTCGCACACACACACACACACCCTCCCTCGCTCGAAACCCTAGCAAGGTCCCTCCCGCCGCCGCCGCGAGCCCTCCATTGTCAACATCTGTTGGTTTGCCCGTGCAGCTTACCCACCGATCTCCATACCAAGGCTGCCCTGAGTTTCTTAGATGACGCCTGCCAAATGCCCCTTTTCCCCCAGATCCCCATCCCCCACTCCAGAGCGTTGCAGCCTAAGCCTGGCTACGCTTCCCGTGGAGCTCGAGGAGCGACTGGCCCAAAAGAGGTGTATCACGGTATCTTCGCCCGACGTCGCCGAGGAAGCTGACGACCATTACTGGCGGCAGGAACTCAAGCAGCGGGCTAGAGTATGCGGACATGTCTCTTCCGCCAGCTATGACATCGAGGTCATGGACATCGATGTCCTGAGGCGGGCTATGTCACAGGTTAAGTGGCCCACCCCCAACCCCTCGGGTTCAACCGCCGTTGATCTCATGCATGGCCCCGCCACTGATCTCCTCTGGCTCGTTGTTAACAACTTGCCATCCTACATCGCCATTGAGCCCCTTTTGTCATTTCTAAAGGACACGTTCTACGATGCTAGCTTGGTATCCACAGCTTCCAAGTCAGACCTCATCGATGGCGACCATGAGGAGGGCAGCCTCTCCGGCTCTTCCAAGGGGAAAGAGCCCATTTGCTCTTCCAAGGGGAAAGAGCCCGTCTGCGACATCAGGGAGGGCACCCTACAACCATGCTCTTCCAAGGGGAAGGCACCCATCTGCGACAACATGGAGCGCATCCAGGGTCCATTCTCTTCCCACGGGAACGAGCCCGTCTATGGCAAGTGAGGAAACCCATGATTTGTTTTGTTGTGCCCCTTCACAGGGGGAAACCCATGATTTGTTTTGTCGAGTCCCTTTTGTAGTGTAGTGAGAATATGTCAAGTTTTAATTGCTATATCGGGTTGTTTGCAGTATGCCTTGTTTATTTCAGTTGTTCACAATGCGATGCTCTATATGTGCAATTATTTACTGTGCAGTACATTTCATCAATCCAGTTTTAAACATACTGATAGGAATGCATATATTTGCTTGTTGTTAAGCCTGTTATAGCTAGAATATGCCTCTTTTAAAGTTTTTTGATTGTTCTGTTGTTTGTAGTTAGCATATGTCCAGTTTCAAATGCTATCTTTGGTTTTTCGTAGTATGACTTGTTTATTCCAGTTATTCACAACATGATGTTCTATATGTGCAAGTATGAACTGTGCAGTTCAATTTCATCAGTACCAGTTTCAACAATACCACTATGGCCCTGTTTGTTCGGATTCTGGGACCAGATTCAGCTTTGCCAGTGAAGCCGAATCTGGAATCCGAAACAAATAGCTATTTGAATCAGCTTTGCCAGTGAAGCTGAATCTGGATTTGGGTCATTTTTAGTGCAATTTCCTAAAGCACCTCAAAGTGTACTTCGGTGGTGAAGCTGATTCGCAGAAACAGCTTGGCCACTGAAGCGAATCCATAGGTGATTAAAATCCAAGTGAAGCTGAAACAAACAGGGCATGAATGACTACATTTGGTCGCTGCATCTTGTAGTTAAACACGCCTTTCCATTTTTATTTAACAATAACCAGTGTACTTAGACCGGCACAATACCAGTTTGAATGACTATGTTTGCTTGTTGTTAAATGTTAGGCCTGTTGCAGTTAACACACCTTTTCACTTGTTTTGATTTACTAGCGTGCTTAAACCTGCACACTGAAGCTATCTTTTGGAGATTATTTTGTCTGCCATGGATAATTTTGGTTGATGTTTAGCCTGTTGTGCTTAACATGCTTCTCGATGTCCCTACACAGGACAATTTTGGGAACGAGTGATGTTTTCCATCGAGGTTAGTTTCATCCCATGGCTTATATATGCTCACTATTCAGGATATCGGTAGCTGGTACCATATAGGCATGGGGCTGATAAGGGACTAATCGGTGAATCAGACTTTTAACTGAATATATCTGCAACCCATTTATCGTTAGGTTAACTAGGGCCATATGTAATATATCTGAGGCTACATAGCAACATGCACTGTACTTAATGTCTACATATGCAATCCTAGGCTACATAGCAATAAGGAAGAGTGTTACCTTAATGTTCTGATGATGTCTAGATACACGTAGAAGAGCAGCAGCAGCAACAACAACAACAACAACACATCCCTGTTTGGATACTCAACTTAGCTTAGAGGTTAGAGTTAGTTTCTAGCTCATGACTAACCCTGAACTAACTCCATCCAAAGAGGTGTTTGGATGACAGGATTAGATACTTAGATTGACAATAAATGCACTGGGAGAACTAGCTCCAATTAGCACCTCTTGGGTTGGATATTTTTTTGGGTGGGTTATAGATGCAACTAGCTCAAATTAGCCCTCATGTTTAGATATACTTTATGGATATTTGAGCCCGAACTAGCTCAAACTAACTCTAACCCATGGATACAGTAGTTAATCGGCCAATAATTTGTAAGAATGCAATAAACTCCTTCCGACCGTAATATAAGATGTTAATTCATCTAATATGTGAGTATATTGGATGTTATAAGGTATTATATAAGAGTGTTGTACTACATCATTGTGCAATTGGTGTTTATCTTCTAATACTAACTTGGTGCTTTTAGGTACATATGTCATTGGTAAAGATCCGCGCTTCGACCCTTTCTGCGTATGGGGAAATGAGATATCGATGAACCAGCATCAAGTGAGGAAGCTGATAAAGATTGTTAGTAAAATGGGTCAAAAGATGGCAATTAAACTATTTGTTTACATTTTATCCAATACAACAGCGAACTGCAGGATGGTAAGTAAGAACTCTGCAGCCTTCTTTTTACTGCCCATAATGAGTTGTGTTAGATGACAATGTCTGAATCTTTTTTCCATTGCAGTGGTTCCCGAAGCAGTTTACTAAAGATTACCTCTCAAACTACATGATTGGTGGGCATGCAAAGGTTAAAGTATTTCTACCAAAACACAATGATTACTAGATATTTCCATGAAGACCGTGAAGGGTGGGCGGTCGGCCATCACAAGGGGTTGGACTAGAGTCGTGCGTGCCTTCTGCATGGAGGAGGGCACACTATGGGCATTCCACTTCACCTTGTTCAGCAACCAGAATGTATTTCGCCTCTTTCTTTAACGTCTTTAATAGTACAAGTATACAACTGTGGTTCATCATTCTTTATTTGGTTCTTATGTAATTCTTGATGTGTACCTATGAATCGAATAATTCATTGGTGTCCGAACCTGATGGATATGAATAAAAGCTATAGCATACATTCAATTTCAATTTCAATTTGATATAGCAGCAATTAAATTATAGTGAAATTACGCTCTCCAAGTTGTTACGGCACACATGGTTGGTAAAATACAAATGTTTGCAATATACACCATAATCCGAGACGGTTCACAAAGAGGAAACATGTGTAAGTGTGCACACAGTTGCCATTTGCAAAGCGTGTGCGATGTCAGACAATATCAAAAATGGTACCGGCAAACTAACCATTTCCGATAGTTTCCTTATCGTACACGATTTGCAACCATGAACTGTTTCTGATGAAGTATGCATCGTAAATGTTGCACCACAGAATAGCGTGTGCGATAGTTGTCGTGTACGACGATGTTACGACGGTCCGATGTTTCGTAATCCTATCCGACACTCGTACGACGATTAGCTAATCTTCTTAATTAGTTATCACATACGCTTTGTGAGAAGCGAATGTGTGTGATTGTATGCTTATCATACACGTTCTATAATAGTGAATCGTTTGTGATGGGCCGGGCATCGTAAATGTAGCACCACAGAATACCGACTGCGATTGCAATGTGACCACAGATGAAAAGGAGTACTGTAGGGTCCCTATCCCCGACGGTTTCTGGGTCGTGTGGGAAGGACCCCCTAATCTCCCACACTCACTAGGTGATGGTTCCAAATGCCGTCACAGAAAGGGGTTTAAAACCGTTTGTATAGCACCGACCCATACCAGTGAGACTTGCAAAGATATCAAATCATGCATATAATAATTCAAAGAAGACTCAAATAATATTCATAGATAATATGATCATAAATCCAAATTCATCGGATCTCGGCAAACACACCGCAAAAGAATATTACATCGAATAGATCTCCAAGAGCATCGAGGAGAACATGGTATTGAGAATCAGAGGGAGATAAGAAGACATCTAGCTACTAGCCATGGACCCGTAAGTCTGTGGTAAAGTACTCACGCTTAATCGGAAGGGTAACGGTGTTGATGTAGAAGCCCTCCATGATCGAATCCCTCTCTAGCAGGATGCCGGAAAAGGCCCCTAGATGGGATCTCACGGGCATAGAAGGTTGCGGCGGTGGAAAAGTGGCTTCATGGCTCCCCCTGATGTTTTTGGGGTATAAGTATATATAGGCGAAGGAACTAGGTTAGGAGAGCTCCGAGGGGCCCATGAGGTAGGGGGCGTGCCCTACCCCCTGGGCGTGCCCTCCACCCTCATGGCCTCCTCGTTGAGTCTCCGACTTCATCTCCAAGTCTCCTGGTTTTCTTCTGGTCCAAGAAAGATCATCGTGAAAGTTTCATTCCGTTTGGTATTCCTTTTCTGTGAAACTCTAAAATAGGCAAAAAACAGAAACTGGCACTCGGCTCTCGGTTAATAGGTTAGTTCCAAAAATAATATAAAATAGCATATAAATGCATATTAAACATCCAAAACAGATAATATAATATCATGGAACAATAAAAAATTATAGATACGTTGGAGACGTATCAAGCACCCCCAAGCTTAATTCCTGCTCGTCCTAGAGTAGGTAAATGATAAAAATAGAATTTTTGATGTGGAATGCTACCTAACATATTTATCCATGTAATTCTCTTTATTGTGGCATGAATGTTCAGATCCGAAAGATTCAAAACAAAAGTTTAATATTGACATAAAAACAATAATACTTCAAGCATACTAACAAGGAAATTATGTCTTCTCAAAATAACATGGCCAAAGAAAGCTTATCCCTACAGAATTATATAGTCTGGCTACGCTCCATCTTCGTCACACAAAATATTCAAATCATGCACAACCCCGGTTTCAGCCAAGCAATTGTTTCATACTTTAGTATTCTCAAACCTTTTCAACTTTCACGCAATACATGAGAGTGAGCCATGGACGTAACACTATAGGTGGAATAGAATGGTGGTTGCGGAGAAGACAAAAGGAGGGAGATAGTCTCACATCAACTAGGCGTATTAACGGGCTATGGAGATGCCCATCAATAATATCAATGTGAGTGAGTAGGGATTGCCATGCAATGGATGCACTAGAGCTATAAGTGTATGAAAGCTCAAAACAAACTAAGTGGGTGTGCATCCAACTTGCTTGCTCATGAAGACCTAAGGCATTTAAGGAAGCCCATCGTTGGAATATACAAGGCAAGTTCTATAATGAAAAATTCCCACTAGTATATGCAAATGACAAAATAAGAGACTCTCTATCATGAAGATCATGGTGCTACTTTGAAGTACAAGTGTGGAAAAAAGATAGTAACATTGCCCCTTCTCTCTTTTTCTCTCAATTTTTTCTTTTTTTTTCTTTCCCCCCTTTTTTATTTCTTTTTTCTTGGCTTATTTGGCCTCTTTTTTTTTCTTTTTTTCCCCACATGGGACAATGCTCTATAATGATGACCATCACACTTATATTTACTTACAACTCGAAAAAATTACAACTCAATGCTTAGAACAAAATATGACTCTATGTGAATGCCTCCGGCGGTGTACCGGGATGTGCAATGAATCAAGAGTGACATGTATCAGAGAATTATGAAAGGTGGCCTTGCCACAAATATGATGTCAACTACATGATCATGCAAAGCAATATGACAATGATGAAGTGTGTCATAATAAACGGAACGGTGGAAAGTT
>NC_041383.1:282195260-282209609 GCF_002162155.2 Triticum dicoccoides | reverse complement strand
GGAAATGCCATAATAGGTAGGTATAGTGGCTGTTTTGAGGAAGGTATATGGTACCGGCGAAAGTTGCGCGGCACAAGAGAGGCTAGCAATGGTGGAAGGGTAAGAGTGCGTAGCCAAGGAGTCAACATTAGTCATAAAGAACTCACATAATTATTGCAAAAATCTATAAGTCATCAAAACCAAGTACTACGCGCATGATCCTAGGGGAAGGTTGGTAGGAGTTAACCATCACGCGATCCCGATCTCCACACAAGGATGACAATCAAAGAAATACTTCATGCTCCAAATTTGTTACACAACGGTTCACCATACATGCATGCTACGGGACTCACAAACCTCAACACAAGTATTTCTCAAATTCGCAATTACTCCACTAGCATGACTCTAATATCACCATCTTCATATCTCAAAACAATCATAAAGAATCAAACTTCTCATAGTATTCAATGCACTTCATATGAAAGTTTTTATTATTTCTCATCCCTCTTGGATGCCTATCGAATTAGGACTAAATTTATAACCACAACAAATTACCATGCTGTTCTAAAAGACTCTCAAAATAATATAAGTGAAGCATGAGAGTTCATAAATTTCTATAAAATAAAGCCACTGCCGTGCTCTAAAAGATATAAGTGAAGTACTAGTGCAATATTGTCTAGCTCAAAAGATATAAGTGAAGCACATAGAGTATTCTAATAAATCACGATTCATGCATGTCTCTCCCAAAAGGTGTGTACAGCAAGTACGATAGTGGTAAACTAAAAAATCAAAGACTCAAATCATACAATACGCTCCAAGCAAAACACATATCATGTGGTGAATAAAAATATAGCCTCAAGTAAAGTTACCGATAGACGAGGACGAAAGAGGGATGCCTTCCGGGCATCCCCAAGATTAGGCTTTTGGTTGTCCTTGAATATTACCTTGGGGTGCCTTGGGGATCCCCAAGCTTAGGCTCTTGACACTCCTTATTCCATAGTCCATCAAATCCTTACCCAAAACTTGAAAACTTCACAACACAAAACTCAACAGAAAAATCTCATGTGCTCCATTAGAATAAGAAAATAAATCACCACTATAAAGTATTGTTGCAAACTCATTCTTCTGTTTATATTGGTGTAATATCTAATGTATTCCAACATTTCCATGGTTCATACCCCCGATACTACCCATAGATTCATCAAAATAAGCAAACAACACGCAAAAATAGAATCTGTCAAAAACAGAACAGTCTGTAGTAATCTGTAACTCTCGAATACTTATGTAACTCCAACAATCCTGATAAATTAGGAAACCCTGAAAATTTTGTGTACCCATCCAGAGCAAAAAGAATCAGATCAAAATCACGTTTCTTTGAATTATGAAGATTACTTTCCTAGGCGCAAAAGTTTCTGATTTTTAGCAGGATCAACACAACTATCACCGTAAGCTATCCTAAAGGTTTAACTTGGCACAAACACTAATTAAAACATAAAACCACATCTAACCAGAGGCTAGATGGAAAAAAAATCAAAGAACAAAAATAAAATTGGGTTGCCTCCCAACAAGCACTATTGTTTAACGCCCTTAGCTAGGCATAAAAACGTGAATAGATCTAAGTATTTGTTGGGAACGTAGCATGCAATTTCAAAAAATTTCCTATGATCACGCAAGATCTAGGAGATGCATAGCAACAAGAGGGGGGAGAGGGTGTCCACGTACCCTCATAGACCAAAAGCGGAATCATTGGTTAATGCGGTTGATGTAGTCGAACGTCTTCACGATCCAAGTACCGAACGTACGGCACCTCCGTGTTCAGCACACGTTCAGCTCGATGACGTCCCTCGAACTCTTGTTTCAGTAGAGGGTCGAGGGAGAGTTCCATCAGCACGATGGTGTGGTGACGGTGTTGATGATGTGATCCATGCAGGGCTTCGCCTAAGCACTACGACGCTATGACTAGAGGAGTAAACTGTGGAGGGGGCACCGCACACGGCAAAGAGAACAATTGATGTGCTATGGGGTGCCCCCCTGCCCCCGTATATAAAAGAGGAGGGGAGTAGTATGACCCACAAGTATATGGGGTCAATTGTAGCCCTTTTCGATAAGTAAGAGTGTCGAACCCAACGAGGAGCAGAAGGAAATGACAAGTGGTTTTCAGCAAGGTAATGTCTGCAAGTGCTAAAATTGTGAGTAGCGAAGTAGTTTGATAGTAAGATAATTTGTAACGAGCAAGTAACAATAGTAGTGGCAAAAGTGAATTCGTGTTCGGTACTTTGAGGCAAAGGACAAGACAAAATGGTTTCTTATGATAAGCAAAGTGTTCTTGAGGGTACACGGGAATTTCATCTAGTCACTTTCATCATGTTGGCTTAATTCGTGTTCGGTACTTTGATAATTTGATATGTGGTTGGATCGGTGCTTAGGTGCTGTTATTACTTGAACAAACCTCCTACTTATGATTAACCCTCTCGCAAGCATCCGCAACTATTAGAAAAGTATTAACAATAAATTCTAACCATAGCATTAAACTTTTGAATCCAATCGGTCCCTTACGGAATAGCGCATAAACTGGGGTTTAAGCTTCTGTCACTCTCGCAACCCACCATCTAATAACTACTCCACAATGCATTCCCTTTGGCCCAAATATGGTGAAGTGTCATGTAGTCGACGCTCACATGACACCACTAAGAGAATGGCAACATACATACCATCAAAATATCGAACACATATCAAGTTCGCATGATTACTTGCAACATGATTTCTCCCATGACCTCAAGAACAAAAGTAACTACTCACAAATGATAAACATGCTCAATATCAGAGGGGTATTAAATAGCATAATGGATATCAACATATATTCTTCCACCAAATAAACCATATAGTAATCAACTACAAGATGTAATCAACACTACTAGTCACCCACAAGCATCAATCTATAGTTTTGATACAAAGATTGAACACAAGAGATGAACTAGGGTTTGAGAGGAGTTGGTGCTGTGAAGATGTTGATGAAGATAGCCCTACCCAAGATGGGAGAGTTGTTGATGATGATGATGACGATGATTTCCCCTTCTGGGAGGGAAGTTCCCCCGACGGAATCGCTCCGCCGAAGGGCAAAAGTGCTCCTGCCCAAATTCCGCCTCGAGGTGGTGACGCTTTGTCCCGAATGTACTCTCCTTTTTTTTCTAGGTCAAAATGACTTATATACCAAAAGATGGGCACCAGAGGTGGACCGAGGAGGGCAGCACCCACCAGGGCGCACCTAGGCCTCCTGGCACGCCCAGGAGAGTTATGTCCACTGGTGGCCCTCCTCTGGTACTTATTTTCTCCAATATAAAAAATCCTCGAGGAGTTTCAGCTCATTTGGAGTTGTGCATAATAGGTAGCTTGATGTAGCTTTTTTATGTCCAGATTTCCAGCTGCCAGAATTCTCCCCCTTGGTGCATACCTTGCATATTATGAGGGAAAAGGCATTAGAATTACTCCAAAAAGTATTATTATACAATAAAACAACATAAATAACAGTAGGAAAACATGATGCAAAATGGACGTATCAACTCCCCCAAGCTTAGACCTCGCTTATCCTCAAGCGAAAATCGAAATCGGAAAACATGTCCACATGCTTAGAGAGAGAGGTGTCGATAAAAACAAAAATACGGACATAACAACATCATGTGACTTATTATAATAGCAACAAACTTTAATATAAAAATTTTATCATAGAACTTTTATCATAGACTTCTCATGAACAAGTGACAATTCATCACAACACCGAAGTATAAAGCATAAACTCTATTGGAAACCAACAAACTATGTTCTCAGTCAACTTTGCAACTACAATTCATCATCTTTTCAGGAAGGGTCATGCATCAGAGCCTTTAGGAAAGTCCACATATTCAACCATCATTTAGTCTTCTATGATTTCTAACACTCACCGCGTACACATGAGCAAAACATTTCAACCGGACACAAAGAAAGATAGGGGCTCATAGTTTCGACTCCCAACACACTCACCTCAAGGGAGATGTCAACAATAATAACTTATGCCACCCATATTCAACTAGACATATGTGCCTAGATCTTTCCTCACCACATGATGCTTGTCAAAGGAGAAAAATAAAAGGAAAAGAGAGACAAACTTTGACTCTTGCATAAAAGTAAAACATGAAAGTAAAAGATAGGCCCTTCGCAGAGGGAAGCAGAGGTTATCATGCGCTTTTTGTTTGTATGCTCAACCCCTTAGTGTAAGAGAACATCATGTTAATTGCCCCTTGTGATGGCAACCTTTACTATGCAGTCTGTCGCTTTTATTCTTCACCATCACAAGTTCGTACAACGCTCATTTTTCCCTTACACTAAATGATCTCACATTTTTATAAGCAATTTTATTGCCCTTTTTGCATCGAGGACAACTTACTTTAAGGATATTACTCAATCCATAGGTAGGTATGGTGGACTCTCAAACAAGATAGGGTTTAAGGGTTTTGGATGCACAAGTAGTATCTCTACTTAGTGCGGATTTTTTGGCTAGAAAAGATAGGGGCAAGCACCACATGTTGAAGGATCTATGCCAATATAACTTCTATGTGAATATGAACGAACATAAATCATTAAATTGTCATCCTTGTCCAACGTCAACAATTTTGGCGTATAATATTTTGATGGGTGCTCACAATCATAAAAGATTTCCATGATAGTATATTTATATGTGAATCTTCTCTTCCCTTATTAATTCTTTCATGAGTTGCATCATTGACCAATGCTATGTTTGTCAATCTACAATAAAATTTTCTACTTATAATTTTCCTTGTGTAATGTCATCACTTACCATAAGATTAGCATATGATCTTTTTCTTTTTATTTGCTTTCTTTTATTGCATCAAGAAAGTAAATAAGGCAAAGCTCAAACTAAACTTAATTATACCTTGCACACGATTACAAGGATTGATCACTAGGCAAACTCACAAAAAGAAAGGATCGAACTAAACTTTTATTCCTCTAATAGCAAAAGATAACCATGGATCGAATTAAGAAAGTAAAGGAAAAAGATAGTAGGGATGATACGATACCGGGGCATCTCCCCCAAGCTTGGCAAAAGCCAAGGGGAGTGCCCATACCCAATACTCAGTTTTCTTTTGGTGGTGATGAAGAAGATGGTGGTGATGAAGTAGAAGGTATCTTGTCTTCCTTCCTCAGCTTACGCTTGAGGACGGAGTTCTCATCTTTCAGTTCATGGACCTCCCACTCAAGCTCCAATACCTTTTTGCATAAATCTTGCTTATTTTCCTGCAAGAGACAAAAGGGGATAAACTGGATCTTAGGCCTCTTTGCTTTATTGGGGAGACTTGACTTCTTAAATTCAACGTGCATGTCCCCAGGTTGGGGCAATGGAAGTTCATCCTCCCCTGAGCTCGTCTCCTCCTTCCTCTTATGCTCATGGTCTTCTTCATCCTCCGAAGTCCAGCCATAGTACTCTGCATCCCAATAGACCTTTGGGTTTGCAATATAATCCGCAACTTAGCTCTCACCCTCCGAGTCTTGGGACGACATTATTCCAGATCTGACAGGAAAACAGAGAGAAAAGAAAACAGGAGATTTCTCTGTGATACGGAGGTTAATAGGTTCGGGAGGTATATATAGATTTTTTTATCTTGGGGAACAAGCAGAACGGAAGAAAAATGGAGACCGGAAAGTACCTGAGGTGGGCACAACCCACCTGGGCGCGCCAGGCATGCCTAGCGCCCTGGTGTATCGTGCCCACCAGGGTCACTTTCCTGGAAGTTTCTTATTTTCCTAATTTTCTAAATATTCCAAAACCGAAAAAAATATTTTAGCGGATTTTTGGAGTCCGTTTATTTACTGTATCACGTACCTCCTTATTTTCATGATTCTAGAGTGTTCCGGAAGGACTCTTTTATGTGTTCTTTCGGTGTCAAAGTTTGGATAACATTGCTTTCAACATTAATGGGTGTACCTGAGATATAGTGTTTTATTCGTTGCCCATTGACAACCTTCGGGTTAGTCCCTTCGGCATTATTTATTTTGATAGCTCCGAATCGATAGACCTCCTCAATGACATAAGGTCCTTCCCATTTGGAGAGGAGTTTTCCTGCAAAGAATCTGAAACGTGAGTTGTACAAAAGAACACATTCTCCGACTTTGAACTCACGCTTTTGGATTGTTTTATCATGCCATCTTTTAACCTTCTCTTTGAAAATCTTAGCATTTTCATAAGCCTGTGTTCTTCATTCATCTAATGAGCTAATATCAAATAACCTCTTTTCCCCAACAAGTTTGGAATCATAATTGAGTTCTTTTATTGCCCAAAATGCTTTGTGTTCTAACTCAAGAGGTAAATGACAAGCTTTCCCATAAACCATTTTATAAGGAGACATACCCATAGGATTTTTGTAAGCTGTTCTATAAGCCCAAAGTGCATCATCCATTTTCTTAAACCAATTCTTCCGAGACCTATTGACAGTCTTTTGTAAGATTAGTTTTATTTCTCTATTGCTAAGTTCAACTTGACCACTAGACTGGGGATGATAAGGTGACGCAATTCTATGGTTAACATCATACTTAGCAAGAATTATGGAAAGCACCATGAATAAAGTGTGAACCACAATCAGTCATTAAATATATAGGGACTCCAAACCTTGGGAAAATAATTTCCTTAAGCATTTTAATAGAGGTGTTGTGATCAGCACTACTGGTTGGAATAGCTTCTACCCACTTAGTAACATAATCAACAACAACCAAAATATGTGTATACCCATTAGAGGAAGGAAAGGGTCCCATGAATCAAATCCCCAAACATCAAATGGTTCAACAGCAAGTGAATAATTCATAGGCATTTCGTGACGCTTACCGATATTACCTATTCTTTGGCATTCATCACATGATGAGACAAACTTACGGGCATCCTTGAAGAGAGTAGGCCAATAAAAACCAGATTGCAATACCTTATGAGCGGTTATGTCTCCCACATGATGTCCTTCATAAGCTTCGGAGTGACATTTCCATAGGATTTGTTCCTGTTCATGCTCAGGTACACAACATCTGATAATACCATCTACTCCTTCTTTATAAAGATGTGGGTCATCCCAGAAGTAATGTCTTAAATCATAGAAGAATTTTTTCTTTTGTTGGTATGTGAATCTAGGTGGTATGTATTTAGCAACAATATAATTAGCATAGTCAGCATACCAAGGTGTACTATGAGTAAGAGTGTCGAACCCAATGAGGAGCTAAAGGTAGAACAAATACTCTCTCAAGTCCTATCGTCCACTGATTCGACTCTACGCACGCTTGACGTTCGCTTTACCTAGAACAAGTATGAAACTAGAAGTATTTTGTAGGTGTGATAGGATAGGTTTGCAAGATAATAAAGAACACATAAATATAAACTAGGGGCTGTTTAGATAAAGAAGCAATAAAGTAAATATAGCGAGTGTGGAAAAGTGGTGGTAGGAGTTGTGAAATTGTCCCTAAGCAATTGACTATGTTACTAGACCGGTAATCACTATTGCAATTCTATTTGAGGGAGAGGCATAAGCTAACATACTTCCTCTACTTGGATCATATGCACTTATGATTGGAACTCTAGCAAGCATCTGCAACTACTAAAGATTCATTAAGGTAAAACCCAACCATAGCATTAAAGTCTCAAGTCCCCTTTATCCCATACGCAAACAACCTACTTACTCAGGTCTGTGATTCTGTCGCTCACGCCACCCACCATAAGCAAATCATAAACATATTGCAAACCCTACAGTGGGAATCTCTCATGCTTGCGGGACACGGAGGGCACAATAGGACATCACCAATAATAAAACATGCAACTCAAACCAATCATAGCAATTCATCAATCACCGATAGGACAACGAAAATCTACTCAGACATCATAGGATGGCAACACATCATTGGATAATAATATGAAGCATAAAGCACCATGTTCAAGTAGAGGGTACAACGGGTTGCGGGAGAGTGGACCTCTGAATATAGAAGGGGGAAGGTGATGGAGATGTTGGTGAAGATGATGGCAGTGTTGGTGAAGATCGCGGTGATGATGATGGCCCCCGGCGGCGTTCCGGCGCCACCGGAAGCAAGGGGGAGAGAGCCCCCCTTCTTCTTCTTCTTCCTTGACCTCCTCCCTAGATGGGAGAAGGGTTTCCCCTCTGGTCCTTGGCTCCCATGGCGTGGGAGGGGCGAGAGCCCCTCCGAGATTGGATCTATCTCTCTGTTTCTGCGTTCTCAGATTCTGCCCCTTCACCGTTTCTTTTATATCTGGAGATCCGTAACTCCGATTGGGGTGAATCTTTCGCCCAAATTTTTCTCGTAAAATTAGCTTTCTTGCGGAAAAAGAAGAGTGTCAACCGCCTTACGGGTGGCCCACGAGAGTGACAGGAACGCCCAGGGGGGTGGGCGCGCCCCCTGTCTCGTGGCCACCTCGGACACCGTTTCGTGTTGATTCTTCCTCCGGAAAATCCCAAATATTCCAAAATAATTCTCCGTCCGTTTTTATCCCGTTTGGAGTCCGGTTGATATTGGGTTTCTGCAAAACTTAAAACATGCAACAAACAGGAACTAGCACTGGGCACTGGATCAATATGTTAGTCCCAAAAATAGTATAAAAAGTTGCCAAAAGTATATGAAAGTTGAAGAATATTGGCATGGAACAATAAAAAATTATAGATACGACGGAGACGTATCAGCATCCCCAAGCTTAATTCCTGCTCGTCCACGAGTAGGTAAATGATAAAAAAGATAATTTTTGATGTGGAATGCTACCTAGCATAATCTTAATCATATGTCTAATCATGGCATGAATATTAAGATACGAGTGATTCAAAGCAATAGTCTATCATTTGACATAAAAGCAATAATACTTAGGGCATCCCAACAAACAATCATGTCTTTCAAAATATCAATGCTTCAGAAAGTTATCCCTACAAAATCATATAGTCTTGTATGCTCCCTTTTCTTAACACAAGGTACCCCTCATGCCTATCCCAGTGTCAACCAAGCAATTGTTTCATACTTTAGTATTCTCAAACTTTTTGAACCTTCACGCAATACTTGAGCGTGAGCCATGGATATAGCACTATGGGTGGAATAGAATATGATGGTGGAGGTTATGTGGAGAAGAAAAAAAGGGAGAAAGTCTCACATCGACGCGGCTAATAACGGGCTATGGAGATGCCCATCAATTGATGTCAATGCGATGAGTAGGGATTGCCATGCAACGGATGCACTAAGAGCTATAAGTGTATGAAAGCTCAAACTGAAAACTAAGTGGGTGTGCATCCAACTTGCTTGCTCATGAAGACCTAGGGCATTTGAGGAAGCCCATCGTTGTAATATACAAGCCAAGTTCTATAATAAAAAATTCCCACTAGTATATGAAAGTGACAACATAAGAGACTCTCTATATGAAGAACATGGTGCTGCTTTGAAGCACAAGTGTGGTAAAAGGATAGTAACATTGCCCCTTTACTTTTTCTTTTTTCATTTTTTTTCATTTTTTGGGTGGGCTTCTTTGGCCCCCTTTTTTATTTAGGCTTCTTTGGCCTTTCCTTTTTTCTTTTTATTTTTTTTCATGGGGCAATGCTCTATAATGATGACCATCACACTTTTATTTACTTACAACTCAATATTACAACTCGATACTAGAACAAAGATATGAGTCTACATGAATGCTTCTGGCGGTGTACCGGGATGTGCAATGATCTAGCATAGCAATGACATCAAAAAACGGACAAGCAATGAAAACATCATGCTAGCTATCTTACGATCATGCAAAGCAATATGATAATGAATGCTCAAGTCATGAATATGATGATGATGGAAGTTGCATGGCAATATATCTCAGAATGGCTATGGAAATGCCATGATAGGTAGGTATGGTGGTTGTTTTGAGGAAGATATAAGGAGGCTTATGTGTGACAAAGCGTATCGTATCACGGGGTTTGGGTGCACCGGCGAAGTTTGCACCAACTCTCGAGGTGATAAAGGGCGATGCACGGTACCAAAGAGGCTAGCAATGATGGAAAGGTGAGAGTGCGTATAATCCATGGACTCAACATTAGTCATAAAGAACTCACAGACTTATTGCAAAAATTTAAAATCCCTTGAAACAAAGTACTACACGCATACTCCTAGGGGGGAGGTTGGTAGGAGTTAACCATCGCGTGCCCCCGACCTTCACGCAAAGATAAACAATCAAAATACAATGCGCGCTAATTTGGTTACATAGTTAAAAGACCATACGTGCATGCTTCGGGAATCACAAACCTTAACACCAACATCCTTACTGAACACAACCATCTACTAGTACCTCCCACATATTATCATCTCTATATCGCAAAACTATTGCAAGGAATCAAACATATCATATCCAGTGATCCACAAGTTTATGTAGGATTTTATGACTAACCATGTGAATGACCAATTCCTGTCATCTCTCTAAATAGATATAAGTGAAGCAAGAGAGTTTAATTCTTTCTACAAAAGATATGCCCATGCTCTAACAAATATAAGTGAAGCAAAAGAGCATTCTACAAATGGCAGTTTTCTATGTGAAGAGAAACAGGCAATCCAAACTTCAAATGATATAAGTGAAGCACATGAAGCATTCAATAAAGCCATACTCAAAAGATATAAGTGAAGTGCAATGAGCATTCTATAAATCAACCAAGGACTATCTCATACTAGCATGGTGCATAAAAGAAAAGTGAAAACTAAATGCAAAAGACGCTCCAAGATTGCACATATCGCATGAACGAAACGAATCTGAAAACATACCGATACTTGTTGAAGAAAGAGGGGATGCCTTCCGGGGCATCCCCAAGCGTAGACGCTTGAGTCTCCTTGAATATTTACTTGGGGTGCCTCGGGCATCCTCAAGCTTGAGCTCTTGCCTCTCTTCCTTTTCCTCATATCGAGACCTCCTCGATTAGACACTTCATCCACACAAAACTTCAACAGAAAACTCGGTAAGATCCGTTAGTATAATAAAGCAAATCACTACTCTAAGTACTGTAGCAAACCAATTCATATTTTGTTTTTGCATTTTGTCTACTGTAATATAAATTTTTCACGGCTCAATCCAATGATAGAAATGGATAGATTCATCAAAACAAGCAAACTATGCATCAAAAACAGAATCTGTCAAAAACAGAACAGTCTGTAGAAATCTGAACATCCACCGTACTTCTGGTACCCCAAAACTTCTACCAAAATTAGGAAAAATAAACAAGTTGTACATAAAGACAGTGCAAAAAGAATCAGAACCATTTGACGTTCCAGTTAAAAATGTAAAATCGCGCACTACAGCCAAAGTTTCTGTCCTGCACCGTACAAACCAACAAGCATTGTAAACATCCTAAAGGCAAACCTTGGCACATTATTTTTATAATACAATGGAATTGTACAAGGGGATAATTATTTTTGATGAAAAGTTTCTGTAATCAAGATTCACAAAGTTTCTGTGAGCATGAACAAAGTTCAAGGAGCTCTCCCACTTCAACAATGTTGTCTTTCTCACTTTCACTTTCCTTTTTGAAAAGTTTAGGTTCCCCTCTTTATTATTTTTTGTTTTTAAACTAAATAAAAGCACTCAACAGAAATAAATGACTCTCTAAAACTTCCGAGTTGTCTCCCTGGCAGCGCTCTCTTTAAAGCCATTAAGCTAGGCATATAGTGCTCAAGTGATGGATCCACCCGGATCCCAAGGTATATCAAAGCCAATTTCAATTAACAATGATTTGTAATTTAGTAGTGAGCACAAAGTAACATATATCATGCAACAACGAAGTCTAACTCTCTTCCTATGCATCAGCATGTCATAAAATAACAATTCATGCACACCAAGTAAAGGCCAATGCATAGTATAAGGAGTTTCTTGCAATTCTGTCATATTGGAAACATAAAGAGGTGGAGATATAGTTCCTCTTTCTCATAATAATTTCAAGTAGGAGCAGCAAGCACATGCATATTACATTCATCAAAATTGTCATGTACAATGGTAAAATGCAACCCAACAATATAATCCTTACTAAGCACAAACTTCTCCGATATAGTGTAGTCAGGAGAATTCAAAAGATAATAGGACTATCATGTGTGGGTGCAATAGCAACAATTTCATGTTTAACATAAGGAACTATAGCAAGTTCATCTCCATAAGCATAATTCATATTGGCATCTTGGCCACAAGCATAGCAAGCATCATCAAAAAGGGATATTTCAAGAGAATCAACGGGATCATAGCAATCATCCTTCAGTAAGCACGAAGGGGAATTAAACAATGTATGAGTTGAAGAGTTACTCTCATTAGAAGGTGGGCACGGGTGATCAATCCGCTCTTCCTCCTTTTGTTCTTCACTCTCCTCATCATCTTTTTCATCTAATGAGCTCACAGTTTCATCAATTTCTTTTTCCATAGCTTCCTGCAAAATATTAATCTCTTCTTGGACAGCGGATACTTTCTCAATAAATGCATTAATATTGTAATTGTATTCATAATTTTCATAGCAATATCTAAGTATAGCAAGATTTTCAGGCCTATAAACACCATCATCATCAAAAGCTTCATACTTTTCAAACAAAGATTCAATTTCACAAGCAGCCTTAAAAGCAACAAATTCTTCAATTTGTTCAACATAATAGTAATCATATATACCATTAGCATAAGAAGCTAAGGTTTCATTATCATTAAATTTGCATGAAAAGGGAAGGTGTGGAGCCTTCATCCTAGAGCAACAAGTAATATCATATCTCAAGCATAGATCCTGAGCATACCAACGCAACATATTAATTTGATCCCATAATAGTTTCCCTTTTTGTGTAAAGCGATAATCCCTAAATCTTCACGTTGATCCAACGTATCTCCCATTATAAAGTTGAATGGGGTTTTCTCACGATTACCAAAGTAGTACATAATATCTTTCACATAATGAGAATCGAGGGTTTTAGGAGTTACCCCATCTCCATGAGTAGCAAGTACACCTAATTTTTTTGGTATTTCGTGTTCCATATCCATAACTAAAGATAGACAACAACTTAGAACAGCAAATAAAAATTACTTAGTGATAAAGCAAACAAGCACACACGAGAATATTCACCCCACGCTATGACTCCCCGGCAACGGCGCCAGAAAAAGGTCTTGATAACCCGCAAGTATACGGGATAGTTGTAGCCTCTTTTGATAAGTAAGAGTGTCGAACCCAACGAGGAGCTAAAGGTAGAACAAATACTCTCTCAAGTCCTATCAGCCACTGATCCGACTCTACGCACGCTTGACGTTCGCTTTACCTAGAACAAGTATGAAACTAGAAGTACTTTGTAGGCGTGATAGGATAGGTTTGCAAGATAATAAAGAACATGTAAATATAAACTAGGGGCTGTTTAGATAAAGAAGCAATAAAGTAAATATAGGGAGTGTGTAAAAGTGGTGGTAGGAGTTGTGAAATTTTCCCTAAGCAATTGACTATGTTACTAGACCGGTAATCACTATTGCAATTCTATTTGAGGGAGAGGCATAAGCTAACATACTTTCTCTACTTGGATCATATGCACTTATGGTTGGAACACTAGGAAGCATCCGCAACTACTAAAGATTCATTAAGGTAAAACCCAACCATAGCATTAAAGTATCAAGTCCCCTTTATCCCATACGCAAACAACCTACTTACTCGGGTCTGTGCTTCTGTCACTCATGCCACCCACCATAAGCAAATCATAAACATATTGCAAACCCTAGAGCGGGAATCCCTCACGCTTGCGCGACACGGAGGGCACAATAGGACAGCACCAATAATAAAACATGCAACTCAAACCAATCATAGAAATTCATCAATCACCGATAGGACAACAAAAATCTACTCAGACGTCATAGGATGGCAACACATCATTGGATAATAATATGAAGCATAAAGCACCATGTTCAAGTAGAGGGTACAGTGGGTTGCGGGAGAGTGGACTGCTAAATATAGAAGGGGAAAGTGATGGAGATGTTGGTGAAGATGACAACGGTGTTGGTGAAGATCGCGGTGATGATGATGGCCCCGGCGGCGTTCCGGCGCCACCGGAAGCAAGGGGGAGAGAGCCCCCTTCTTATTCTTCTTCCTTGACCTCCTCCCTAGATGGGAGAAGGGTTTCCCCTCTGGTCCTTGGCTCCCATGGAGTGGGAGGGGCGAGAGCCCCTCCGAGATTGGATCTATCTCTCTGTTTCCGCGTTCTCAGATTCTGCCCCTTCACCGTTTCTTTTGTATCTGGAGATCCGTAACTCCGATTGGGGTGAATCTTTCGCCCAGATTTTTCTCGTAAAATTAGCTTTCTTGCGGCAAAAGAAGAGCGTCAACCGCCTTA